>NC_134483.1:882765-1010265 GCF_040206685.1 Ascaphus truei
CCCCCCTCCCCTCTTCCCCCCCTCCCCTCTTCCCCCCCTCCCCTCTTCCCCCCTCTCCCCTCTTCCCCCTCCGCCCCTCTTCCCCCGCCTCCCCTCTTCCCCCCCTCCCCTCTTCCCCCCCCTCCCCTCTTCCCCCCCTCCCCTCTTCCCCCCCTCCCCTCTTCCCCCCTCCCCTCTTCCCCCCCTCCCCTCTTCCCCCCCTCCCCTCTTCCCCCCCTCCCCTCTTCCCCCCCTCCCTCTTCCCCCCCCTCCCCTCTTCCCCCCTCCCTCTTCCCCCCCTCTCCCCCTCTTCCCCCCCTCTCCCCTCTTCCCCCCTCTCCCCCTCTTACCCCCCTCTCCCCTCTTACCCCCTCTCCCCTCTTACCCCCCCCTCCCCTCTTACCCCCCCTTCCCCCCTCCCCTCTTCCCCCCCCTCCCCTCTTCCCCCTCTTCCCCCCCTCCCCTCTTCCCCCCCTCCCCTCTTCCTCCCCTCTTCCCCCCCCTCCCCTCTTCCCCCCCCCTCCCCCTCTCCCCCCCCTCCCCTCTTCCCCCCCCTCCCCTCTTCCCCCCCCCTCCCCTCTTCCCCCCCTCCCCTCTTCCCCCCCCCTCCCCTCTTCCCCCCCTCCCCTCTTCCCCCCTCTCCCCCCTCCTCCCCCTCTTCCCCCTCCCTCTCCCCTCTTCCCCCCCCCTCCCCTCTCCCCCCCCCTCCCCTCTCCCCCCCTCCCCTCCCCCCTCCCCTCTCCCCCCCTCCCCTCTTCCCCCCCTCCCCTCTTCCCCCCCCTCCCCTCTTCCCCCCCCTCCCCTCTTCCCCCCCCTCCCCTCTTCCCCCCCCTCCCCTCTTCCCCCCCCTCCCCTCTTCCCCCCCCTCCCCCTCTTCCCCCCCCCTCCCCCTCTTCCCCCCCTCCCCCCCCCCCTCCCCTCTTCCCCCCCTCCCCTCTTCCCCCCCCCTCACCTCTTCCCCCCCTCTCTCCCCCCCACTCCCCCCCCCCTCCCCTCTTCCCCCCCTCCCCTCTTCCCCCCCCCCTCCCCTCTTCCCCCCCCCTCCCCTCTTCCCCCCCCCCTCCCCTCTTCCCCCCCCCCTCTTCCCCCCCCCTCCCTCTTCCCCCCCTCCCTCTTCCCCCCCCATCCCCTCTTCCCCCCCCCCCTCCCCCTCTTCCCCCCCCCCTCCCCTCTTCCCCCCCCTCTTCCCCCCCCCCCCTCCCCTCTTCTCTCCCCCCCCCCTCCCCTCTTCCTCCCCCCCCCTCCCTCTTCTCTCCCCCCCCCCCTCCCCTCTTCTCTCCCCCCCCTCCCCTCTCCCCCCCCCCCTCCCCTCTTCTCTCCCCTCCCTCTCTCTCCCCCATTCTCCTCCCCCCCCTCTCCCCCCCCCTCTCTCATGTGTGTGCTGATGTCTCTGTGCTGTGTCTTTCAGTTCTGTCTCGTCAGTTGCGCTCAGAACCTGCAGCTCGCAGAGACCTTGTGCAGGGAGCTCTGCAGAATATGCGCCTGGATAAAGCTCTGCAGGACGGGCGCCTGGCCGCTGCTCTGCAGGACGTGCGCCTGGATAATGCTCTGCAGGACCCCGGCTCTGCAGGACGGGCGCCTGGCCGCTGCTCTGCAGGACGTGCGCCTGGATAATGCTCTGCAGGACCCGGCTCTGCAGGACGTGCGCCTGGACGCTGCTCTGCAGGACGTGCGCATGGATAATGCTCTGCAGGACCCGGCTCTGCAGGACGTGCGCCTGGACGCTGCTCTGCAGGACGTGCGCATGGATAATGCTCTGCAGGACCCGGCTCTGCAGGACGTGCGCCTGGACGCTGCTCTGCAGGACGTGCGCATGGATAATGCTCTGCAGGACCCGGCTCTGCAGGACGTGCGCCTGGACGCTGCTCTGCACGGTGCTCTGAATGACACTCCCGAGGTGCGGGACGTGGGCACCGCCGAATCCAAACCTTCCATCACCAGCAACTCGTCTTCTGACCTCCCCACGGAGGGGGGCAGGCCAGGGGCTGGGGGGGAGCCCCGCACTGCTGCTGCCCACTCTGCCCCTCCCTCACCAGCCCCCCACGGGCTGCAGGAGAAGCAGGACTGGCTGGAGCCAGCGCGCAGCGTCATCATCACCCAGCGGCGCTCAGATGAGATGTAACCGGGGAATGCTTTGTACATAGGGGAAAGGGACACTGCTGGGGAGGCCTGCAGAGCATCGCCCCCTTATCCCACTGCTGCTGGGGAGGCCTGCAGGGCGTCGCTCCCTTATCCCACTGCTGCTGGGGAGGCCTGCAGGGCGTCGCTCCCTTATCCCACTGCTGCTGGGGAGGCCTGCAGGGCGTCGCTCCCTTATCCCACTGCTGCTGGGGAGGCCTGCAGGGCGTCGCTCCCTTATCCCACTGCTGCTGGGGAGGCCTGCAGGGCGTCGCTCCCTTATCCCACTGCTGCGGAGGCCTGCAGGGCGTCGCTCCCTTATCCCACTCCTGCTGGGGCGGCCTGCAGGGCGTCGCTCCCTTATCCCACTCCTGCTGGAGAGGCCTGCAGCGCGTCGCTCCCTTATCCCACTCCTGCTGGGGAGGCCTGCAGGGCGTCGCTCCCTTATCCCACTCCTGCTGGGGCGGACTGCAGGGCGTCGCTCCCTTATCCCACTCCTGCTGGAGAGGCCTGCAGCGCGTCGCTCCCTTATCCCACTCCTGCTGGGGAGGCCTGCAGGGTGTCGCTCCCTTATCCCACTCCTGCTGGGGAGGCCTGCAGGGTGTCGCTCCCTTATCCCACTCCTGCTGGGGCGGCCTGCAGGGCGTCGCTCCCTTATCCCACTCCTGCTGGGGAGGCCTGCAGGGCGTCGCTCCCTTATCCCACTCCTGCTGGGGCGGCCTGCAGGGCGTCGCTCCCTTATCCCACTCCTGCTGGGGAGGCCTGCAGGGTGTCGCTCCCTTATCCCACTCCTGCTGGGGAGGCCTGCAGGGTGTCGCTCCCTTATCCCACTGCTGGGGAGGCCTGCAGAGCGTCGCTCCCTTATCCCACTCCTGCTGGGGAGGCCTGCAGGGCGTCGCTCCCTTATCCCACTCCTGCTGGGGAGGCCTGCAGGGCGTCGCTCCCTTATCCCACTCCTGCTGGGGAGGACTGCAGGGCGTCGCTCCCTTATCCCACTCCTGCTGGGGAGGCCTGCAGGGCGTCGCTCCCTTATCCCACTCCTGCTGGGGAGGCCTGCAGGGCGTCGCTCCCTTATCCCACTCCTGCTGGGGAGGCCTGCAGGGCGTCGCTCCCTTATCCCACTCCTGCTGGTGAGGCCTGCAGGGCGTCGCTCCCTTATCCCAATCTGTACTGGAGAGGCCTGCAGGGCGTCGCTCCCTTAGGCCTGGGACATAGAGGAGCAAACAGCGCTGAGCCGCACTCCTGCTCCGCCTCACCTGCTCCAAAATGGAGCTTGTTCCTGTCCTTGAAGGCGAGGCAGTGAGCGCGTTCAGGGGGCGGGGGCGGAGCGGAGGCGTGCCAGGAGGCGGAGCGGGAGACGAGGCTAGTCCCTCGCTCCCATTGGATGTGAGCGGTCACGTGACCCCTCACATCGCTTCCCCAAGCGGCAAATTTGAAACCTGCCTGTCTCGGCAAAGTTTCTCAGCCTCCGCACGCATCAGCACGCATGCGGAGGGAGAAACTATAGCCGCGCTTTGTGCATCTGCTCAGCCCCCCTCAGCGAGCTTAAAACTCACTATGTCCCAGGCCTTATCCCACTCCTGCTCGTGAGGCCTGCAGGGCGTCGCTCCCTTATACGATCCGTACTGGAGAGGCCTGCAGAGCATCGCCCCCTTATCCCACTCCTGCTCGTGAGGCCTGCAGTGCGTCGCTCCCTTATCCCAATCTGTACTAGAGAGGCCTGCAGAGCATCGCCCCCTTATCCCACTCCTGCTCGTGAGGCCTGCAGGGCGTCGCTCCCTTATCCCAATCTGTACTGGAGAAGCCTGCAGAACATTGCTCCTCTATCACATCCCTATATAATAGACCTGCAGAGCATCACTATGCTGTTACCTGCTGCAGGCCCCTGCAGAGCATTGCTCTCGAAATGTACCTGCGACGGTTCCCCACAGCGTACTCTGTCAGTACATATATGTACTGACAGAGTTACCTTCTCATAATGCCCTGCTATGTGTCTGACTCAGCAGCGGGGTGGGAGGCGCGGTGGGAGCGGGTGGGAGGCGCAGGGTGGGTGAGTGGCCCTAAATACTCTGATGGTGGATAATGCACTTACTGGTCCTAGAGGTGGTGGAAATACTGCACTGAGATATATAGAGAGAGAGATATACACACACCTTATTCTGTAATATATGTCTATATTAAATACAATCTGCTATGCCTAAATGTCTCCTGATGTGTTTGTATCATTATCTCCTGCCGAGGCTCAGGGTTTGTACAATAAGGACCAATACTAATGTACCTAGTGCCCCCGGCTGGGTGTTCCCCGGCCTTCACATGTAAGTCTTGGATGGCAGTTGGGAGCGTCATGTCTGGGGGGAGATGGGGGTGTTAATGGGTATCCAGTAGTACGGTGTGACACCGGTACCTCCTCTAAAACCTGCCCAGTTTGGGGACACTAACCCTTACCCAGATATATAAGTGGCTGTAGCCTGCTCCCCAGCGAGTGAGGCAGTTATCTGCCTTGCCCCATCAGGGAGAAAGGGTATGGTGACTAGCCCCAAGCCCTATTGTATACAATCAGAGCGGTCAATCTTTGATCAGAGGGCTTATGCTAGACAACTCGTCTGCCCTCCTGACCTATTAACATAGCAGATGGGGTCTGCGTTCTCATACCAGATCCAAAATACTATTCACAGCTTAATATCTTCACATATTAATATAATCGGTTCCGTTGGGCCCAGTGAGCTGATACTTGCCATCTTTTTTCTTGCCGGAACTGTATCTCCGTTGTGGCGAAGTCTCAGCCCTCTGCGACCCCCAGAACCGGAGATACACAAATGCAGGTAAAAACACTTTTAAAATACAGGACTCTTCCCTTTAAAAATGAATCTCTGCCTTTCACTCTTTCCCCATTGAAATCAACGGGTTCCGCCGCCATAAGCTTTTAATGGCGCGGCTCCGCCATTGAAGTCAATGGAGTTCCCCGCCATAGACTTTCAATGGGGAGACGCCGCAATTGAAGTCTATGGAAAAAACAAAAAATCTTTACATTTACCCACACTCCGTCTGGTGGTTCGGAGAGGGCTGGGAATAGCCATGCATTCATGCCGGAACCTTGGCTACATGCCACCCAAATCCCAGCCCTCTGGTCCTTCCAGAACCGGAGATATGGACTTACACTTTTCACCATTTCGGACTTAGCCATTTTCACGCCACGCGGCTTTTCCCCATTGGAATCAATGGCCGGCGCCGCCATTGACAATGCATGGGCGCACGCCGCTATTGGATTCAATGGGACCTCCGCTCCGCCATTAAAGTCAATGGCGCGACCCTCTTTATCCGCTCGACCCTTTACGGGGATCCCTCATTCCCGGACCCGATGGGGGTCGTGTGTGGGGGTTCCTAGGGGCTAGGGGCAAATATAATTTTATTCCCAGGTGCCCTAGAACCTAAGATTCCCACGCCAATTGTCATTGAAAAGAGGTTCAAGTTCAAAGACGTGTCCGCTTTTGCGGTCTGCGGTTTGGATGGCTGCCAACCTGTTCCTGGAGATCGGCGTCGAGGAATCCCCATTGAAGACAATGGCCCCATTGACTTACAATGGGAAACCGCCACTCCTCCTCTCGGACGCCACCTGCTGGTCGTCGCTGGAAAACAGGTCCAAAACCGCTACTTCTGCCATTGGAATGCATGGAGCTCCAATGGCGACTTATGGGACTCTGCAAAATGGTGCCTGAAAATGCGGGAACATGGAACAAAGAGCTATAAATGCTACGTTAACCTTAACCCTTTACCTCCCACATCAACTCCAGTGTATGTGTTGGTGCAAACACTGGCATAGAAACAATACATTTTTACAGGGGAATATACATTAGGATGCTGAAGCAAGGTAAAAACACATTACTGGACCACAGTCCAGTTAACCCCTTGCTTCCCAGGTGAGAGTAGGGGGTGGCCAAATGGGGTGTATCCCGTTTAATCCCGTACCAAACCCCCTCTCCCATGACAGTCACTGTATCAGGGCCCCTCGTTACCTTGTTCGGGGCAGTCGCATATCTGAGAGGTGCCTGAACTCACTATCAGAGCCACGTCCCTTCACTTCCAGGGCTGAGAGGTGCCTGAACTCACTATATCAGAGCCACGTCCCTTCACTTCCAGGGCTGAGAGGTGCCTGAACTCACTATATCAGAGCCACGTCCCTTCACTTCCTGGGCTGAGAGGGGCCTGAACTCACTATATCAGAGCCACGTCCCTTCACTTCCAGGGCTGAGAGGTGCCTGAACTCACTATATCAGAGCCACGTCCCTTCACTTCCAGGGCTGAGAGGTGCCTGAACTCACTATATCAGAGCCACGTCCCTTCACTTCCAGGGCTGAGAGGTGCCTGAACTCACTATATCAGAGCCACGTCCCTTCACTTCCAGGGCTGAGAGGGGCCTGAACTCACTATATCAGAGCCACGTCCCTTCACTTCCAGGGCTGAGAGGTGCCTGAACTCACTATATCAGAGCCACGTCCCTTCACTTCCAGGGCTGAGAGGTGCATGAACTCACTGTATCAGAGCCACGTCCCTTCACTTCCTGGGCTGAGAGGGGCCTGAACTCACTATATCAGAGCCACGTCCCTTCACTTCCAGGGCTGAGAGGTGCCTGAACTCACTATATCAGAGCCACGTCCCTTCACTTCCAGGGCTGAGAGGTGCCTGAACTCACTATATCAGAGCCACGTCCCTTCACTTCCTGGGCTGAGAGGTGCCTGAACTCACTGTATCAGAGCCACGTCCCTTCACTTCCAGGGCTGAGAGGGGCCTGAACTCACTATATCAGAGCCACGTCCCTTCACTTCCAGGGCTGAGAGGTGCCTGAACTCACTATATCAGAGCCACGTCCCTTCACTTCCAGGGCTGAGAGGTGCATGAACTCACTGTATCAGAGCCACGTCCCTTCACTTCCTGGGCTGAGAGGGGCCTGAACTCACTATATCAGAGCCACGTCCCTTCACTTCCAGGGCTGAGAGGTGCCTGAACTCACTATATCAGAGCCACGTCCCTTCACTTCCAGGGCTGAGAGGTGCCTGAACTCACTATATCAGAGCCACGTCCCTTCACTTCCAGGGCTGAGATGTCCTGAACTCACTATATCAGAGCCACGTCCCTTCACTTCCAGGGCTGAGAGGGGCCTGAACTCACTGTATCAGAGCCACGTCCCTTCACTTCCTGGGCTGAGAGGTGCCTGAACTCACTGTATCAGAGCCACGTCCCTTCACTTCCAGGGCTGAGAGGGGCCTGAACTCTATATCAGAGCCACGTCCCTTCACTTCCAGGGCTGAGAGGTGCCTGAACTCACTATATCAGAGCCACGTCCCGTCACTTCCAGGGCTGAGAGGTGCCTGAACTCACTATATCAGAGCCACGTCCTGTCACTTCCAGGGCTGAGAGGGGCCTGAACTCACTATATCAGAGCCACGTCCCTTCACTTCCAGGGCTGAGAGGGGCCTGAACTCACTGTATCAGAGCCACGTCCCTTCACTTCCTGGGCTGAGAGGGGCCTGAACTCACTATATCAGAGCCACGTCCCTTCACTTCCAGGGCTGAGAGGTGCCTGAACCCTCTATATCAGAGCCACGTCCCTTCACTTCCAGGGCTGAGAGGTGCCTGAACTCACTATATCAGAGCCACGTCCCTTCACTTCCAGGGCTGAGAGGGGCCTGAACTCACTGTATCAGAGCCACGTCCCTTCACTTCCTGGGCTGAGAGGTGCCTGAACTCACTGTATCAGAGCCACGTCCCTTCACTTCCAGGGCTGAGAGGGGCCTGAACTCACTATATCAGAGCCACGTCCCTTCACTTCCAGGGCTGAGAGGTGCCTGAACTCTATATCAGAGCCACGTCCCTTCACTTCCAGGGCTGAGAGGTGCCTGAACTCACTATATCAGAGCCACGTCCCGTCACTTCCAGGGCTGAGAGGTGCCTGAACTCACTATATCAGAGCCACGTCCCTTCACTTCCAGGGCTGAGAGGGGCCTGAACTCTCAATATCAGAGCCACGTCCCGTCACTTCCAGGGCTGAGAGGTGCCTGAACCCTCTATATCAGAGCCACGTCCCTTCACTTCCAGGGCTGAGAGGTGCCTGAACTCACTATATCAGAGCCACGTCCCTTCACTTCCAGGGCTGAGAGGTCCTGAACTCACTATATCAGAGCCACGTCCCTTCACTTCCAGGGCTGAGAGGGGCCTGAACTCACTATATCAGAGCCACGTCCCTTCACTTCCAGGGCTGAGAGGTGCCTGAACTCACTATATCAGAGCCACGTCCCTTCACTTCCAGGGCTGAGAGGTGCCTGAACTCACTATATCAGAGCCACGTCCCTTCACTTCCAGGGCTGAGAGGTCCTGAACTCACTATATCAGAGCCACGTCCCGTCACTTCCAGGGCTGAGAGGTGCCTGAACTCACTATATCAGAGCCACGTCCCTTCACTTCCAGGGCTGAGAGGTGCCTGAACTCACTATATCAGAGCCACGTCCCTTCACTTCCAGGGCTGAGAGGTGCCTGAACTCACTATATCAGAGCCACGTCCCGTCACTTCCAGGGCTGAGAGGTGCCTGAACTCACTATATCAGAGCCACGTCCTGTCACTTCCAGGGCTGAGAGGGGCCTGAACTCACTATATCAGAGCCACGTCCCTTCACTTCCAGGGCTGAGAGGTGCCTGAACTCACTATATCAGAGCCACGTCCCTTCACTTCCAGGGCTGAGAGGTCCTGAACTCACTATATCAGAGCCACGTCCCTTCACTTCCAGGGCTGAGAGGTGCCTGAACTCTATATCAGAGCCACGTCCCTTCACTTCCAGGGCTGAGAGGTGCCTGAACTCACTATATCAGAGCCACGTCCCTTCACTTCCAGGGCTGAGAGGTCCTGAACTCACTATATCAGAGCCACGTCCCTTCACTTCCAGGGCTGAGAGGTGCCTGAACTCACTATATCAGAGCCACGTCCCGTCACTTCCAGGGCTGAGAGGTGCCTGAACTCACTATATCAGAGCCACGTCCCTTCACTTCCAGGGCTGAGAGGGGCCTGAACTCACTATATCAGAGCCACGTCCCTTCACTTCCAGGGCTGAGAGGTGCCTGAACTCACTGTATCAGAGCCACGTCCCGTCACTTCCAGGGCTGAGAGGTGCCTGAACTCACTATATCAGAGCCACGTCCCGTCACTTCCAGGGCTGAGAGGTGCCTGAACTCACTATATCAGAGCCACGTCCCTTCACTTCCAGGGCTGAGAGGTGCCTGAACTCACTATATCAGAGCCACATCCCTTCACTTCCAGGGCTGAGAGGTCCTGAACTCACTATATCAGAGCCACGTCCCTTCACTTCCAGGGCTGAGAGGTGCCTGAACTCTATATCAGAGCCACGTCCCTTCACTTCCAGGGCTGAGAGGTGCCTGAACTCACTATATCAGAGCCACGTCCCGTCACTTCCAGGGCTGAGAGGTGCCTGAACTCACTATATCAGAGCCACGTCCCTTCACTTCCAGGGCTGAGAGGTGCCTGAACTCACTATATCAGAGCCACGTCCAGTCACTTCCAGGGCTGAGAGGGGACTGAACTCACTATATCAGAGCCACGTCCCTTCACTTCCAGGGCCGAGGTGCCTGAACTCACTATATCAGAGCCACGTCCCTTCACTTCCAGGGCTGAGAGGGGCCTGAACTCACTATATCAGAGCCACGTCCCTTCACTTCCAGGGCTGAGAGGTGCCTGAACTCACTATATCAGAGCCACGTCCCGTCACTTCCAGGGCTGAGAGGTGCCTGAACTCACTATATCAGAGCCACGTCCCTTCACTTCCAGGGCTGAGAGGGGGCTGAACTCACTATATCAGAGCCACGTCCCTTCACTTCCAGGGCTGAGAGGTGCCTGAACTCACTATATCAGAGCCACGTCCCTTCACTTCCAGGGCTGAGAGGTGCCTGAACTCACTATATCAGAGCCACGTCCCTTCACTTCCAGGGCTGAGAGGTGCCTGAACTCACTATATCAGAGCCACGTCCCTTCACTTCCAGGGCTGAGAGGGGCCTGAACTCACTATATCAGAGCCACGTCCCTTCACTTCCAGGGCTGAGAGGTCCTGAACTCACTATATCAGAGCCACGTCCCTTCACTTCCAGGGCTGAGAGGGGCCTGAACTCACTATATCAGAGCCACGTCCTGTCACTTCCAGGGCTGAGAGGGGCCTGAACTCACTATATCAGAGCCACGTCCCTTCACTTCCAGGGCTGAGAGGTGCATGAACTCTCTATATCAGAGCCACGTCCCTTCACTTCCAGGGCTGAGAGGTGCATTAACTCTCTATATCAGAGCCACGTCCCTTCACTTCCAGGGCTGAGAGGTGCCAGAACTCACTATATCAGAGCCACGTCCCTTCACTTCCAGGGCTGAGAGGTGCCTGAACTCACTATATCAGAGCCACGTCCCTTCACTTCCAGGGCCGAGGTGCCTGAACTCTCTATATCAGAGCCACGTCCCTTCACTTCCAGGGCTGAGGTGCCTGAACTCACTATATCAGAGCCACGTCCCTTCACTTCCAGGGCCGAGGTGCCTGAACTCTCTATATCAGAGCCACGTCCCTTCACTTCCAGGGCCGAGGTGCCTGAACTCACTATATCAGAGCCACGTCCCTTCACTTCCAGGGCTGAGAGGTGCCTGAACTCACTATATCAGAGCCACGTCCCTTCACTTCCAGGGCTGAGAGGTCCTGAACGCACTATATCAGAGCCACGTCCCTTCACTTCCAGGGCTGAGAGGTGCCTGAACTCTATATCAGAGCCACGTCCCTTCACTTCCAGGGCTGAGAGGTGCCTGAACTCACTATATCAGAGCCACGTCCCTTCACTTCCAGGGCTGAGAGGTGCCTGAACTCACTATATCAGAGCCACGTCCCGTCACTTCCAGGGCTGAGAGGTGCCTGAACTCACTATATCAGAGCCACGTCCCTTCACTTCCAGGGCTGAGAGGTGCCTGAACTCACTATATCAGAGCCACGTCCCTTCACTTCCAGGGCTGAGAGGTGCCTGAACTCACTATATCAAAGCCACGTCCCTTCACTTCCAGGGCTGAGAGGTGCCTGAACTCACTATATCAGAGCCACGTCCCTTCACTTCCAGGGCTGAGAGGTGCCTGAACTCACTATATCAGAGCCACGTCCCTTCACTTCCAGGGCTGAGAGGTGCCTGAACTCACTATATCAGAGCCACGTCCCGTCACTTCCAGGGCTGAGAGGTGCCTGAACTCACTATATCAGAGCCACGTCCCTTCACTTCCAGGGCTGAGAGGTGCCTGAACTCACTATATCAGAGCCACGTCCCTTCACTTCCAGGGCTGAGAGGGGCCTGAACTCACTATATCAGAGCCACGTCCCTTCACTTCCTGGGCTGAGAGGTGCCTGAACTCACTATATCAGAGCCACGTCCCTTCACTTCCAGGGCTGAGAGGTGCCTGAACTCACTATATCAGAGCCACGTCCCTTCACTTCCAGGGCTGAGAGGTGCCTGAACTCACTATATCAGAGCCACGTCCCTTCACTTCCAGGGCTGAGAGGGGCCTGAACTCACTATATCAGAGCCACGTCCCTTCACTTCCAGGGCTGAGAGGTCCTGAACTCACTATATCAGAGCCACGTCCCTTCACTTCCAGGGCTGAGAGGGGCCTGAACTCACTATATCAGAGCCACGTCCTGTCACTTCCAGGGCTGAGAGGGGCCTGAACTCACTATATCAGAGCCACGTCCCTTCACTTCCAGGGCTGAGAGGTGCCTGAACTCACTATATCAGAGCCACGTCCTGTCACTTCCAGGGCTGAGAGGGGCCTGAACTCACTATATCAGAGCCACGTCCCTTCACTTCCAGGGCTGAGAGGTGCATGAACTCTCTATATCAGAGCCACGTCCCTTCACTTCCAGGGCTGAGAGGTGCCAGAACTCACTATATCAGAGCCACGTCCCTTCACTTCCAGGGCTGAGAGGTGCCTGAACTCACTATATCAGAGCCACGTCCCTTCACTTCCAGGGCTGAGAGGTCCTGAACTCACTATATCACAGCCACGTCCCTTCACTTCCAGGGCTGAGGTGCCTGAACTCACTATATCAGAGCCACGTCCCTTCACTTCCAGGGCTGAGAGGTGCCTGAACTCTCTATATCAGAGCCACGTCCCGTCACTTCCAGGGCTGAGAGGTGCCTGAACTCACTATATCAGAGCCACGTCCCTTCACTTCCAGGGCTGAGAGGTGCCTGAACTCACTATATCAGAGCCACGTCCCTTCACTTCCAGGGCTGAGGTGCCTGAACTCACTATATCAGAGCCACGTCCCTTCACTTCCAGGGCCGAGGTGCCTGAACTCACTATATCAGAGCCACGTCCCTTCACTTCCAGGGCTGAGAGGGGCCTGAACTCACTATATCAGAGCCACGTCCCTTCACTTCCAGGGCTGAGAGGTGCCTGAACTCACTATATCAGAGCCACGTCCCTTCACTTCCAGGGCTGAGAGGTGCCTGAACTCACTGTATCAGAGCCACGTCCCTTCACTTCCAGGGCTGAGAGGGGGCTGAACTCACTATATCAGAGCCACGTCCCTTCACTTCCAGGGCTGAGAGGTGCCTGAACTCTCTATCAGAGCCACGTCCCTTCACTTCCAGGGCTGAGAGGTGCCTGAACTCTCTATATCAGAGCCACGTCCCTTCACTTCCAGGGCTGAGAGGGGCCTGAACTCTCAATATCAGAGCCACGTCCCTACACTTCCAGGGCTGAGAGGTCCTGAACTCACTATATCAGAGCCACGTTCCTTCACTTCCAGGGCTGAGAGGTGCATGAACTCACTATATCAGAGCCACGTCCCTTCACTTTCAGGGCTGAGAGGTGCCTGAACTCTCAATATCAGAGCCACGTCCCTTCACTTCCAGGGCTGAGAGGGGCCTGAACTCACTATATCAGAACCACGTCCCTTCACTTCCAGGGCTGAGAGGTGCCTGAACTCACTATATCAGAGCCACGTCCCTTCACTTCCAGGGCTGAGAGGGGCCTGAACTCACTATATCAGAGCCACGTCCCGTCACTTCCAGGGCTGAGAGGTGCCTGAACTCACTATATCAGAGCCACGTCCCTTCACTTCCAGGGCTGAGAGGGCCTGAACTCACTATATCAGAGCCACGTCCCTTCACTTCCAGGGCTGAGAGGTGCCTGAACTCTCTATATCAGAGCCACGTCCCGTCACTTCCAGGGCTGAGAGGTGCCTGAACTCACTATATCAGAGCCACGTCCCTTCACTTCCAGGGCTGAGAGGTGCCTGAACTCACTATATCAGAGCCACGTCCCTTCACTTCCAGGGCTGAGGTGCCTGAACTCACTATATCAGAGCCACGTCCCTTCACTTCCAGGGCCGAGGTGCCTGAACTCACTATATCAGAGCCACGTCCCTTCACTTCCAGGGCTGAGAGGGGCCTGAACTCACTATATCAGAGCCACGTCCCTTCACTTCCAGGGCTGAGAGGTGCCTGAACTCACTATATCAGAGCCACGTCCCTTCACTTCCAGGGCTGAGAGGTGCCAGAACTCACTGTATCAGAGCCACGTCCCTTCACTTCCAGGGCTGAGAGGGGGCTGAACTTACTATATCAGAGCCACGTCCCTTCACTTCCAGGGCTGAGAGGTGCCTGAACTCTCTATCAGAGCCACGTCCCTTCACTTCCAGGGCTGAGAGGTGCCTGAACTCTCTATATCAGAGCCACGTCCCTTCACTTCCAGGGCTGAGAGGGGCCTGAACTCTCAATATCAGAGCCACGTCCCTTCACTTCCAGGGCTGAGAGGTCCTGAACTCACTATATCAGAGCCACGTTCCTTCACTTCCAGGGCTGAGAGGTGCATGAACTCACTATATCAGAGCCACGTCCCTTCACTTTCAGGGCTGAGAGGTGCCTGAACTCTCAATATCAGAGCCACGTCCCTTCACTTCCAGGGCTGAGAGGTGCCTGAACTCACTGTATCAGAGCCACGTCCCTTCACTTTCAGGGCTGAGAGGTGCCTGAACTCACTATATCAGAGCCACGTCCCTTCACTTTCAGGGCTGAGAGGTGCCTGAACTCTCAATATCAGAGCCACGTCCCTTCACTTCCAGGGCTGAGAGGGGGCTGAACTCTCAATATCAGAGCCACGTCCCTTCACTTCCAGGGCTGAGAGGTGCCTGAACTCACTATATCAGAGCCACGTCCCTTCACTTCCAGGGCTGAGAGGTGCCTGAACTCACTATATCAGAGCCACGTCCCTTCACTTCCAGGGCTGAGAGGTGCCTGAACTCACTATATCAGAGCCACGTCCCTTCACTTTCAGGGCTGAGAGGTGCCTGAACTCACTATATCAGAGCCACGTCCCTTCACTTTCAGGGCTGAGAGGTGCCTGAACTCTCAATATCAGAGCCACGTCCCTTCACTTCCAGGGCTGAGAGGGGCCTGAACTCACTATATCAGAACCACGTCCCTTCACTTCCAGGGCTGAGAGGTGCCTGAACTCACTATATCAGAGCCACGTCCCTTCACTTCCAGGGCTGAGAGGGGCCTGAACTCTATATCAGAGCCACGTCCCTTCACTTCCAGGGCTGAGAGGTGCCTGAACTCACTATATCAGAGCCACGTCCCTTCACTTCCAGGGCTGAGAGGTGCCTGAACTCACTATATCAGAACCACGTCCCTTCACTTCCAGGGCTGAGAGGGGCCTGAACTCTCTATATCAGAGCCACGTCCCTTCACTTCCAGGGCTGAGAGGGGCCTGAACTCACTATATCAGAACCACGTCCCTTCACTTCCAGGTCTGAGAGGGGCCTGAACTCTCTATATCAGAGCCACGTCCCTTCACTTCCAGGGCTGAGAGGTGCCTGAACTCACTGTATCAGAGCCACGTCCCTTCACTTCCAGGGCTGAGAGGTCCTGAACTCACTATATCAGAGCCACGTCCCTTCACTTCCAGGGCTGAGAGGTGCCTGAACTCACTATATCAGAACCACGTCCCTTCACTTCCAGGGCTGAGAGGTGCCTGAACTCACTATATCAGAGCCACGTCCCTTCACTTCCAGGGCTGAGAGGTGCCTGAACTCACTATATCAGAGCCACGTCCTGTCAATTCCAGGGCTGAGAGGGGGCTGAACTCACTATATCAGAGCCACGTCCCTTCACTTCCAGGGCTGAGAGGTGCCTGAACTCTCTATCAGAGCCACGTCCCTTCACTTCCAGGGCTGAGAGGTGCCTGAACTCACTGTATCAGAGCCACGTCCCTTCACTTCCAGGGCTGAGAGGGGCCTGAACTCTCTATATCAGAGCCACGTCCCTTCACTTCCAGGGCTGAGAGGTGCCTGAACTCACTATATCAGAGCCACGTCCCTTCACTTCCAGGGCTGAGAGGGGGCTGAACTCTCAATATCAGAGCCACGTCCCTTCACTTCCAGGGCTGAGAGGTGCCTGAACTCACTATATCAGAGCCACGTCCCTTCACTTCCAGGGCTGAGAGGTGCCTGAACTCACTATATCAGAGCCACGTCCCTTCACTTCCAGGGCTGAGAGGTGCCTGAACTCACTATATCAGAGCCACGTCCCTTCACTTCCAGGGCTGAGAGGTGCCTGAACTCACTATATCAGAGCCACGTCCCTTCACTACCAGGGCTGAGAGGGGCCTGAACTCTCAATATCAGAGCCACGTCCCTTCACTTCCAGGGCTGAGAGGTGCATGAACTCACTATATCAGAGCCACGTCCCTTCACTTCCAGGGCTGAGAGGTGCCTGAACTCACTATATCAGAGCCACGTCCCTTCACTTCCAGGGCTGAGAGGTCCTGAACTCACTATATCAGAGCCACGTTCCTTCACTTCCAGGGCTGAGAGGTGCATGAACTCACTATATCAGAGCCACGTCCCTTCACTTTCAGGGCTGAGAGGGGGCTGAACTCTCAATATCAGAGCCACGTCCCTTCACTTCCAGGGCTGAGAGGTCCTGAACTCACTATATCAGAGCCACGTCCCTTCACTTCCAGGGCTGAGAGGTGCCTGAACTCACTATATCAGAGCCACGTCCCTTCACTTCCAGGGCTGAGAGGGGCCTGAACTCACTATATCAGAGCCACGTCCCTTCACTTCCAGGGCTGAGAGGTGCCTGAACTCACTATATCAGAGCCACGTCCCTTCACTTCCAGGGCTGAGAGGTGCCTGAACTCACTATATCAGAGCCACGTCCCGTCACTTCCAGGGCTGAGAGGTGCCTGAACTCACTATATCAGAGCCACGTCCCTTCACTTCCAGGGCTGAGAGGTGCCTGAACTCACTATATCAGAGCCACGTCCCTTCACTTCCAGGGCTGAGAGGTGCATGAACTCACTATATCAGAGCCACGTCCCTTCACTTCCAGGGCTGAGAGGGGCCTGAACTCACTATATCAGAACCACGTCCCTTCACTTCCAGGGCTGAGAGGTGCCTGAACTCACTATATCAGAGCCACGTCCCTTCACTTCCAGGGCTGAGAGGTGCCTGAACTCACTATATCAGAGCCACGTCCCGTCACTTCCAGGGCTGAGAGGTGCCTGAACTCACTATATCAGAGCCACGTCCCTTCACTTCCAGGGCTGAGAGGGGCCTGAACTCTATATCAGAGCCACGTCCCTTCACTTCCAGGGCTGAGAGGTGCCTGAACTCACTATATCAGAGCCACGTCCCTTCACTTCCAGGGCTGAGAGGTGCCTGAACTCACTATATCAGAACCACGTCCCTTCACTTCCAGGGCTGAGAGGGGCCTGAACTCTATATCAGAGCCACGTCCCTTCACTTCCAGGGCTGAGAGGTGCCTGAACTCACTATATCAGAGCCACGTCCCTTCACTTCCAGGGCTGAGAGGGGCCTGAACTCACTATATCAGAACCACGTCCCTTCACTTCCAGGGCTGAGAGGTGCCTGAACTCACTATATCAGAGCCACGTCCCTTCACTTCCAGGGCTGAGAGGTGCCTGAACTCACTATATCAGAGCCACGTCCCTTCACTTCCAGGGCTGAGAGGTGCCTGAACTCTCTATATCAGAGCCACGTCCCTTCACTTCCAGGGCTGAGAGGTGCCTGAACTCACTATATCAGAGCCACGTCCCTTCACTTCCAGGGCTGAGAGGGGCCTGAACTCACTATATCAGAACCACGTCCCTTCACTTCCAGGGCTGAGAGGTGCCTGAACTCACTATATCAGAGCCACGTCCCTTCACTTCCAGGGCTGAGAGGTGCCTGAACTCACTATATCAGAGCCACGTCCTGTCACTTCCAGGGCTGAGAGGTGCCTGAACTCACTATATCAGAGCCACGTCCCTTCACTTCCAGGGCTGAGAGGTGCCTGAACTCACTATATCAGAGCCACGTCCCTTCACTTCCAGGGCTGAGAGGTGCCTGAACTCACTATATCAGAGCCACGTCCCTTCACTTCCAGGGCTGAGAGGGGCCTGAACTCACTATATCAGAACCACGTCCCTTCACTTCCAGGGCTGAGAGGTGCCTGAACTCACTATATCAGAGCCACGTCCCTTCACTTCCAGGGCTGAGAGGTGCCTGAACTCACTATATCAGAGCCACGTCCTGTCACTTCCAGGGCTGAGAGGTGCCTGAACTCACTATATCAGAGCCACGTCCCTTCACTTCCAGGGCTGAGAGGGGCCTGAACTCACTATATCAGAGCCACGTCCCTTCACTTCCAGGGCTGAGAGGTGCCTGAACTCACTATATCAGAGCCACGTCCCTTCACTTCCAGGGCTGAGAGGTGCCTGAACTCACTATATCAGAGCCACGTCCCTTCACTTCCAGGGCTGAGAGGTGCCTGAACTCACTATATCAGAGCCACGTCCCTTCACTTCCAGGGCTGAGAGGTCCTGAACTCACTATATCAGAGCCACGTCCTGTCACTTCCAGGGCTGAGAGGTGCCTGAACTCTCTATATCAGAGCCACGTCCCTTCACTTCCAGGGCTGAGAGGTCCTGAACTCACTATATCAGAGCCACGTCCTGTCACTTCCAGGGCTGAGAGGGGCCTGAACTCTCAATATCAGAGCCACGTCCCTTCACTTCCAGGGCTGAGAGGTGCCTGAACTCACTATATCAGAGCCACGTCCTGTCACTTCCAGGGCTGAGAGGGGCCTGAACTCACTATATCAGAGCCACGTCCCTTCACTTCCAGGGCTGAGAGGGGCCTGAACTCACTATATCAGAGCCACGTCCCTTCACTTCCAGGGCTGAGAGGTGCCTGAACTCACTATATCAGAGCCACGTCCCTTCACTTCCAGGGCTGAGAGGGGCCTGAACTCACTATATCAGAGCCACGTCCCTTCACTTCCAGGGCTGAGAGGTGCCTGTACTCACTATATCAGAGCCACGTCCCGTCACTTCCAGGGCTGAGAGGTGCCTGAACTCACTATATCAGAGCCACGTCCCTTCACTTCCAGGGCTGAGAGGGGCCTGAACTCACTATATCAGAGCCACGTCCCTTCACTTCCAGGGCTGAGAGGTGCCTGAACTCACTATATCAGAGCCACGTCCCTTCACTTCCAGGGCTGAGAGGTGCCTGAACTCACTATATCAGAGCCACGTCCCTTCACTTCCAGGGCTGAGAGGTGCCTGAACTCACTATATCAGAGCCACGTCCCTTCACTTCCAGGGCTGAGAGGTGCCTGAACTCACTATATCAGAGCCACGTCCCTTCACTTCCAGGGCTGAGAGGTCCTGAACTCACTATATCAGAGCCACGTCCCTTCACTTCCAGGGCTGAGAGGTCCTGAACTCACTATATCAGAGCCACGTCCCTTCACTTCCAGGGCTGAGAGGTGCCTGAACTCACTATATCAGAGCCACGTCCCTTCACTTCCAGGGCTGAGAGGTGCCTGAACTCACTATATCAGAGCCACGTCCCTTCACTTCCAGGGCTGAGAGGGGCCTGAACTCTCAATATCAGAGCCACGTCCCTTCACTTCCAGGGCTGAGAGGTGCCTGAACTCTATATCAGAGCCACGTCCCTTCACTTCCAGGGCTGAGAGGTGCCTGAACTCACTATATCAGAGCCACGTCCCTTCACTTCCAGGGCTGAGAGGTGCCTGAACTCACTATATCAGAGCCACGTCCCGTCACTTCCAG
The DNA here is from genome assembly GCF_040206685.1 of Ascaphus truei. Taxonomy (NCBI): domain Eukaryota; kingdom Metazoa; phylum Chordata; class Amphibia; order Anura; family Ascaphidae; genus Ascaphus; species Ascaphus truei. The sequence continues at coordinate 902,027 of NC_134483.1, forward strand.
GGCTGAGAGGTGCCTGAACTCACTATATCAGAGCCACGTCCCGTCACTTCCAGGGCTGAGAGGTGCCTGAACTCACTATATCAGAGCCACGTCCCGTCACTTCCAGGGCTGAGAGGTGCCTGAACTCACTATATCAGAGCCACGTCCCTTCACTTCCAGGGCTGAGAGGTGCCTGAACTCACTATATCAGAGCCACGTCCCTTCACTTCCAGGGCTGAGAGGTGCCTGAACTCACTATATCAGAGCCACGTCCCTTCACTTCCAGGGCTGAGAGGTGCCTGAACTCACTATATCAGAGCCACGTCCCGTCACTTCCAGGGCTGAGAGGGGCCTGAACTCACTATATCAGAACCACGTCCCGTCACTTCCAGGGCTGAGAGGGGCCTGAACTCACTGTATCAGAGCCACGTCCCTTCACTTCCAGGGCTGAGAGGCGCCTGAACTCACTATATCAGAGCCACGTCCCGTCACTTCCAGGGCTGAGAGGTGCCTGAACTCACTATATCAGAGCCACGTCCCTTCACTTCCAGGGCTGAGAGGTGCCTGAACTCACTATATCAGAGCCACGTCCCGTCACTTTCAGGGCTGAGAGGTGCCTGAACTCACTATATCAGAGCCACGTCCCTTCACTTTCAGGGCTGAGAGGTGCCTGAACTCACTATATCAGAGCCACGTCCCTTCACTTCCAGGGCTGAGAGGGGCCTGAACTCACTATATCAGAGCCACGTCCCTTCACTTCCAGGGCTGAGAGGTGCCTGAACTCACTATATCAGAGCCACGTCCCTTCACTTCCAGGGCTGAGAGGTGCCTGAACTCACTATATCAGAGCCACGTCCCTTCACTTCCAGGGCTGAGAGGTCCTGAACTCACTATATCAGAGCCACGTCCCTTCACTTCCAGGGCTGAGAGGGGCCTGAACTCACTATATCAGAGCCACGTCCCTTCACTTCCAGGGCAGAGAGGGGCCTGAACTCACTATATCAGAGCCACGTCCCTTCACTTCCAGGGCTGAGAGGTGCCTGAACTCACTATATCAGAGCCACGTCCCGTCACTTCCAGGGCTGAGAGGTGCCTGAACTCACTATATCAGAGCCACGTCCCTTCACTTCCAGGGCTGAGAGGTGCCTGAACTCACTATATCAGAGCCACGTCCCTTCACTTCCAGGGCTGAGAGGTGCCTGAACTCACTATATCAGAGCCACGTCCCTTCACTTCCAGGGCTGAGAGGTGCCTGAACTCACTATATCAGAGCCACGTCCCTTCACTTCCAGGGCTGAGAGGGGCCTGAACTCACTATATCAGAGCCACGTCCCTTCACTTCCAGGGCTGAGAGGTGCCTGAACTCACTATATCAGAGCCACGTCCCTTCACTTCCAGGGCTGAGAGGTGCCTGAACTCACTATATCAGAGCCACGTCCCTTCACTTCCAGGGCTGAGAGGTGCCTGAACTCACTATATCAGAGCCACGTCCCTTCACTTCCAGGGCTGAGAGGTGCCTGAACTCACTATATCAGAGCCACGTCCTGTCAATTCCAGGGCTGAGAGGGGGCTGAACTCACTATATCAGAGCCACGTCCCTTCACTTCCAGGGCTGAGAGGTGCCTGAACTCTCTATCAGAGCCACGTCCCTTCACTTCCAGGGCTGAGAGGTGCCTGAACTCACTATATCAGAGCCACGTCCCTTCACTTCCAGGGCTGAGAGGTGCCTGAACTCACTATATCAGAGCCACGTCCCTTCACTTCCAGGGCTGAGAGGGGCCTGAACTCACTGTATCAGAGCCACGTCCCTTCACTTCCAGGGCTGAGAGGGGCCTGAACTCACTATATCAGAGCCACGTCCCTTCACTTCCAGGGCAGAGAGGGGCCTGAACTCACTATATCAGAGCCACGTCCCTTCACTTCCAGGGCTGAGAGGGGCCTGAACTCACTGTATCAGAGCCACGTCCCTTCACTTCCAGGGCTGAGAGGGGCCTGAACTCTCTATATCAGAGCCACGTCCCTTCACTTCCAGGGCTGAGAGGTGCCTGAACTCACTATATCAGAGCCACGTCCCTTCACTTCCAGGGCTGAGAGGTGCCTGAACTCACTATATCAGAGCCACGTCCCTTCACTTCCAGGGCTGAGAGGTGCCTGAACTCACTATATCAGAGCCACGTCCCTTCACTTCCAGGGCTGAGAGGTGCCTGAACTCACTATATCAGAGCCACGTCCCTTCACTTCCAGGGCTGAGAGGTGCCTGAACTCACTATATCAGAGCCACGTCCCTTCACTTCCAGGGCAGAGAGGGGCCTGAACTCACTATATCAGAGCCACGTCCCTTCACTTCCAGGGCTGAGAGGTGCCTGAACTCACTATATCAGAGCCACGTCCCTTCACTTCCAGGGCTGAGAGGTCCTGAACTCACTATATCAGAGCCACGTCCCTTCACTTCCAGGGCTGAGAGGGGCCTGAACCCTCTATATCAGAGCCACGTCCCTTCACTTCCAGGGCTGAGAGGTGCCTGAACTCACTATATCAGAACCACGTCCCTTCACTTCCAGGGCTGAGAGGGGCCTGAACTCACTATATCAGAGCCACGTCCCTTCACTTCCAGGGCTGAGAGGGGCCTGAACCCTCTATATCAGAGCCACGTCCCTTCACTTCCAGGGCTGAGAGGGGCCTGAACCCTCTATATCAGAGCCACGTCCCTTCACTTCCAGGGCTGAGAGGGGCCTGAACTCACTATATCAGAGCCACGTCCCTTCACTTCCAGGGCTGAGAGGTGCCTGAACTCACTATATCAGAGCCACGTCCCTTCACTTCCAGGGCTGAGAGGTGCCTGAACTCACTATATCAGAGCCACGTCCCTTCACTTCCAGGGCTGAGAGGTGCCTGAACTCACTGTATCAGAGCCACGTCCCTTCACTTCCAGGGCTGAGAGGTGCCTGAACTCACTATATCAGAGCCACGTCCCGTCACTTCCAGGGCTGAGAGGTGCCTGAACTCACTATATCAGAGCCACGTCCCTTCACTTCCAGGGCTGAGAGGTGCCTGAACTCACTATATCAGAGCCACGTCCCTTCACTTCCAGGGCTGAGAGGTGCCTGAACTCACTATATCAGAGCCACGTCCCTTCACTTCCAGGGCTGAGAGGTGCCTGAACTCACTATATCAGAGCCACGTCCCTTCACTTCCAGGGCTGAGAGGTGCCTGAACTCACTATATCAGAGCCACGTCCCTTCACTTCCAGGGCTGAGAGGGGGCTGAACTCTCAATATCAGAGCCACGTCCCTTCACTTCCAGGGCTGAGACCCACGTTACTAGCCCAGTGCATGCGGGTAATATACCTACGTGTGGATCGCTTGAATGACAGCACCCCCGACCTGGAATTATCTGCGGAGTACTCTATCGTCACACGTTCCAGGGCTGAGATGTGCGTGAAACCCATGGTATCAGCCGAGTATACGTCGTAGGATGCCCACGGTGTGGAAAGCTTGGAAGACAGCACCCCCAAGAATGGGACTACAGGCGTGTGTTCAAATAATTTTCCTAGAGTGCGCAGGGGGCGGTATTATGCTCAGCGGGGTGGCAGCATGAAAGACAGCACCCCAAGATGGGACTACCCACCTTCAGTTGGGGGAGATAACAGTGCACGAAGAGTATGCCAACCGGTGTGGCCTCTTGCAATATAACCCCCCAAGATGGACCTGTAAGCATGCACCGAGGAGAGAGTTCAGGGGTCCTGAGGAGGATCCTGAAGTCTGAGCGCAGTTCCCGCCAACATTGGGAGAACTGTGCGCATAGTGTGCAGAATGCAACGTCTGTGGCTGAGCGCGAAAGCCATGGCCGCGCCCCGTAACAATGCCTGGGACCCCCGGATTCACATACAAACGCTCGCCATATATTTACACAATGAAAAAGATGACCTGGTGCATAGGGGAGAAAACACTAGAAATAGTGACCACAAGGGGTCACTGTAGCCCCTAGATATTACCTTGAGTGCAATGTATAAGGTTAGGTCCCCAGTGCGGCCGTGCGTGCGCCTCTCACCGGCCCTTACCTGCTCCCTGGCTGTCCCCAGTGTGGCCGTGCGTGCGCCTCTCACCGGCCCTTACCTGCTCCCTGGCTGTCCCCAGTGCGGCCGTGCGTGCGCCTCTCACCGGCCCTTACCTGCTCCCTGGCTGTCCCCAGTGCGGCCGTCCGTGCGCCTCTCATCGCCCCTTACTTGCTCCCTGGCTGTCCCCAGTGCGGCCGTGCGTGCGCCTCTCACCGGCCCTTACCTGCTCCCTGGCTGTCCCCAGTGCGGCCGTGCATGCGCCTCTCATCGGCCCTTACCTGCTCCCTGGCTGTCCCCAGTGTGGCCGTGCGTGCGCCTCTCACCGGCCCTTACCTGCTCCCTGGCTGTCCCCAGTGCGGCCGTGCGTGCTTCTCTCACCGGCCCTTACCTGCTCCCTGGCTGTCCCCAGTGCGGCCGTGCGTGCGCCTCTCACCGACCCTTACCTGCTCCCTGGCTGTCCCCAGTGTGGCCGTGCGTGCGCCTCTCATCGCCCCTTACTTGCTCCCTGGCTGTCCCCAGTGCGGCCGTGCGTGCGCCTCTCACTGCCCCTTACCTGCTCCCTGGCTGTCCCCAGTGCTGCCGTGCGTGCGCCTCTCACCGCCCCTTACCTGCTCCCTGGCTGTCCCCAGTGCGGCCGTGCGTGCTTCTCTCACCGGCCCTTACCTGCTCCCTGGCTGTCCCCAGTGCGGCCGTGCGTGCTTCTCTCACCGGCCCTTACCTGCTCCCTGGCTGTCCCCAGTGCGGCCGTGCGTGCTTCTCTCACCGGCCCTTACCTGCTCCCTGGCTGTCCCCAGTGTGGCCGTGCGTGCGCCTCTCACCGCCCCTTACCTGCTCCCTGGCTGTCCCCAGTGCGGCCGTGCATGCGCCTCTCACCGGCCCTTACCTGCTCCCTGGCTGTCCCCAGTGCGGCCGTGCGTGCTTCTCTCACCGGCCCTTACCTGCTCCCTGGCTGTCCCCAGTGTGGCCGTGCGTGCTTCTCTCACCGGCCCTTACCTGCTCCCTGGCTGTCCCCAGTGTGGCCGTGCGTGCTTCTCTCACCGGCCCTTACCTGCTTCCTGGCTGTCCCCAGTGCTGCCGTGCATGCGCCTCTCATCGGCCCTTACCTGCTCCCTGGCTGTCCCCAGTGTGGCCGTGCGTGCGCCTCTCACCGGCCCTTACCTGCTCCCTGGCTGTCCCCAGTGCGGCCGTGCGTGCTTCTCTCACCGGCCCTTACCTGCTCCCTGGCTGTCCCCAGTGCGGCCGTGCGTGCGCCTCTCACCGACCCTTACCTGCTTCCTGGCTGTCCCCAGTGCGGACGTCCGTGCGCCTCTCATCGGCCCTTACCTGCTCCCTGGCTGTCCCCAGTGTGGCCGTGCGTGCGCCTCTCATCGCCCCTTACTTGCTCCCTGGCTGTCCCCAGTGCGGCCGTGCGTGCGCCTCTCACCGACCCTTACCTGCTCCCTGGCTGTCCCCAGTGCGGCCGTGCGTGCTTCTCTCACTGCCCCTTACCTGCTCCCTGGCTGTCCCCAGTGCTGCCGTGCGTGCGCCTCTCACCGCCCCTTACCTGCTCCCTGGCTGTCCCCAGTGCGGCCGTGCGTGCTTCTCTCATCGGCCCTTACCTGCTCCCTGGCTGTCCCCAGTGTGGCCGTGCGTGCTTCTCTCACCGGCCCTTACCTGCTCCCTGGCTGTCCCCAGTGCGGCCGTGCGTGCTTCTCTCACCGGCCCTTACCTGCTCCCTGGCTGTCCCCAGTGCGGCCGTGCGTGCTTCTCTCACCGGCCCTTACCTGCTCCCTGGCTGTCCCCAGTGTGGCCGTGCGTGCGCCTCTCACCGGCCCTTACCTGCTCCCTGGCTGTCCCCAGTGCGGCCGTGCGTGCTTCTCTCACCGGCCCTTACCTGCTCCCTGGCTGTCCCCAGTGCGGCCGTGCGTGCTTCTCTCACCGGCCCTTACCTGCTCCCTGGCTGTCCCCAGTGCGGCCGTGCGTGCGCCTCTCACCGACCCTTACCTGCTCCCTGGCTGTCCCCAGTGCTGCCGTGCATGCGCCTCTCATCGCCCCTTACTTGCTCCCTGGCTGTCCCCAGTGCTGCCGTGCGTGCGCCTCTCACTGCCCCTTACCTGCTCCCTGGCTGTCCCCAGTGCGGCCGTGCGTGCTTCTCTCACCGGCCCTTACCTGCTCCCTGGCTGTCCCCAGTGCGGCCGTGCGTGCGCCTCTCACTGCCCCTTACCTGCTCCCTGGCTGTCCCCAGTGCGGCCGTGCGTGCGCCTCTCACTGCCCCTTACCTGCTCCCTGGCTGTCCCCAGTGCTGCCGTGCGTGCGCCTCTCACCGACCCTTACCTGCTCCCTGGCTGTCCCCAGTGTGGCCGTGCGTGCGCCTCTCACCGACCCTTACCTGCTCCCTGGCTATCCCCAGTGCCGCCGTGCCAACCAAAAAATCTACTCGCCACCAAGTCCCGCCCCAACTCCGCCCCTAGTCCCGCCCCCAACTCCGCCCCTAGTCCCGCCACCAAACCCCGCTTTAAAATAAAATATATAAATAAAATGCATTTAATAAATTCCTAGTCAGAACAACATTCGTTTTTGACATAAATGTATTTATTGTATTACATTATACTACAATTAGTCGTGTGTGTGTGTGTGTGTGTGTGTGTGTGTGTGTGTGTGTGTGTCAATGTCGGATCTAGAAATAAAAGCCAGATGTGAATGACTAGTTTCCTGAACCCCTTAACCAGTGTCTGGACGTCGGCGCTTCACAGAGACTGACAGACAGACAGACACACACACACACACACAGAGAGCGGCACACCCACACACACACACACAGAGAAATAGAGACACACAGAGAAAGAGAGAGAATGAGAGACACACACACTGAGAGAATGAGAGACAAGAGTGTGACAGAGAGCGCGAAGAAGAGAGTGCGACAGAGAGAGCGAAGAAGAGAGTGCGACAGAGAGGGTGACAGAGAGAGGGAGAGGGCGACAGAGAGAGGGAGAGGGCGACACAGGGAGAGGGCGACACAGGGAGAGGGCGACACAGGGAGAGGGCGACACAGGGAGAGGGCGACACAGGGAGAGGGCGACACAGGGAGACGGAGAGGGTGGGTGACACAGGGAGCGGGACAGGGTGACACAGGGAGAGGGAGAGGGTGACACAGGGAGAGGGTGAGAGGGAGAGGGTGACACGGAGAGAGGGAGAGGGTGACACAGGGAGAGGGAGGGTGACACAGGGAGAGGGAGGGTGACACAGGGAGAGGGAGGGTGACACAGGGAGAGGGTGACACAGGGAGAGGGAGAGGGAGGGTGAAACAGGGAGAGGGAGGGTGACACAGGGAGAGGGAGGGTAACACAGGGAGAGGGAGGGTAACACAGGAAGAGGGAGAGGGTGACACAGGGAGAGGGAGAGGGTGACACAGGGAGAGGGAGAGGGTGACACAGGGAGAGGGAAAGGGTGACACAGGGACAGGGAGAGGGTGACACAGGGAGAGGGAGAGGGTGACACAGGGAGAGGGAGAGGGTGACACAGGGAGAGGGAGAGAGGGAGAGGGTGACACAGGGAGAGGGAGAGGGTGACACAGGGAGAGGGAAAGGGTGACACAGGGACAGGGAGAGGGTGACACAGGGAGAGGGAGAGGGTGACACAGGGAGAGGGAGAGGGTGACACAGGGAGAGGGAGAGAGGGAGAGGGTGACACAGGGAGAGGGTGACACAGGGAGAGGGAGAGGGTGACACAGGGAGAGGGAGGGTGACACAGGGAGAGGGAGGGTGACACAGGGAGAGGGAGGGTGACACAGGGAGAGGGAGGGTGACACGGAGAGGGTGACACAGGGAGAGGGTGACACAGGGAGAGGGAGAGGGTGGATGACACAGGGAGAGGGTGGGTGACACAGGGAGAGGGAGGGTGACACAGGGAGAGGGAGGGTGACAGGGAGAGGGAAGGTGACAGGGAGAGGGTGAGGGTGAGAGGGAGAGGGTGACACAGGGACAGGGAGAGGGTGACACAGGGAGAGGGAGAGGGTGACACAGGGAGAGGGTGACACAGGGAGAGGGAGAGTGGGAGAGGGTGACACAGGGAGAGGGTGACACAGGGAGAGGGTGACACGGAGAGGGAGGGTGCGACACAGGGAGAGGGAGGGTGACACAGGGAGAGGGAGGGTGAAACAGGGAGAGGGTGACACAGGGAGAGGGTGACACAGGGAGAGTGAGAGGGTGGGTGTCTCAGGGAGAGGGAGGGTGACACAGGGAGAGGAAGGGTGACACAGGGAGAGGGAGGGTGACACAGGGAGAGGGAGGGTGACACGGAGAGAGGGAGGGTGACACAGGGAGAGGGTGACACAGGGAGAGGGAGAGGGTGACACAGGGAGAGGGTGACACAGGGAGAGGGTGACACAGGGAGAGGGAGAGGGTGACACAGGGAGAGGGTGACACAGGGAGAGGGTGACACAGGGAGAGGGAGACACAGGGAGAGGGAGAGAGGGTGACACACTCACAGACACACACTCACACACAGTCTGTCACTCACACACACAAACACTCACCCGCAAGGCAGGGGGTCGCACATGGCAGCTGTGGGGCCTCCACACGGCAGGAGGGCCTCTGCAAGGGGCCGCGCCCCCTCCAGAGGCGGACGCCGCAGTATTCCCTGATAGAATGGAGAAGGGCCGGTTAGGGGATTTCCCTGCTTAGAGCGAACAGGGAGAAGCGCCGGTTAGGGGATTTCCCCTGCTTAGAGCGAGCAGGAAGAGGCGCCGGTTAGGGGATTTCCCCTGCTTAGAGCGAGCAGGGAGAGACACCGGTTAGGGGATTTCCCCTGCTTAGAGCGAGCAGGTTGAGACACCGGTTAGGGGATTCCCCTGCTTAGAGCGAGCAGGGAGAGGCACCGGTTAGGGGATTTCCCCTGCTTAGAGCGAGCAGGGAGAAGCACCGGTTAGGGGATTTCCCTGCTTAGAGCGAGCAGGAAGAGGCGCCGGTTAGGGGATTTCCCCTGCTTAGAGCGAGCAGGGAGAGACACCGGTTAGGGGATTTCCCCTGCTTAGAGCGAGCAGGTTGAGACACCGGTTAGGGGATTCCCCTGCTTAGAGCGAGCAGGGAGAGGCACCGGTTAGGGGATTTCCCCTGCTTAGAGCGAGCAGGGAGAAGCACCGGTTAGGGGATTTCCCTGCTTAGAGCGAGCAGGGAGAAGGACCGGTTAGGGGATTTCCCCTGCTTAGAGCGAGCAGGGAGAGGCACCGGTTAGGGGATTTCCCCTGCTTAGAGCGAGCAGGGAGAAGCACCGGTTAGGGGATTTCCCCTGTTTAGAGCGAGCAGGGAGAGACACAGGTTAGGGGATTTCCCCTGCTTAGAGCGAGCAGGGAGAGGCACCGGTTAGGGGATTTCCCCTGCTTAGAGCGAGCAGGGAGAGGCACCGGTTAGGGGATTTCCCCTGCTTAGAGCGAGCACGGAGAGGCTCCGGTTAGGGGATTTCCCTGCTTAGAGCGAGCAGGGAGAAGCACCGGTTAGGGGATTTCCCCTGCTTAGAGCGAGCAGGGAGAGGCACCGGTTAGGGGATTTCCCTGCTTAGAGCGAGCAGAGAGAAGCACCGGTTAGGGGATTTCCCCTGCTTAGAGCGAGCAGGGAGAAGCACCGGTTAGGGGATTTCCCCTCTTAGAGCGAGCAGGGAGAGGCACCGGTTAGGGGATTTCCCCTGCTTAGAGCGAGCAGGGAGAAGGGCCGGTTAGGGGATTTCCCTTGCTTAGAGCGAGCAGGGAGAAGCACCGGTTAGGGGATTTCCCCTGCTTAGAGCGAGCAGGGAGAGGCACCGGTTAGGGGATTTCCCTGCTTAGAGCGAGCAGGGAGAGGCATGGGTTAGGGGATTTCCCTGCTTAGAGCGAGCAGGGAGAAGCACCGGGTAGGGGATTTCCCTGTTTAGAGCGAGCAGGGAGAGACACCGGTTAGGGGATTTCCCTGCTTAGAGCGAGCAGGGAGAAGCACCGGTTAGGGGATTTCCCCTGCTTAGAGCGAGCAGGGAGAGGCACCGGTTAGGGGATTTCCCTGCTTAGAGCGAGCAGGAAGAGGCACCGGTTAGGGGATTTCCCCTGCTAATAGCGAGCAGGAAGAGGCACCGGTTAGGGGATTTCCCCTGCTTAGAGCGAGCAGGGAGAAGCGCCGGTTAGGGGATTTCCCATGCTTAGAGCGAGCAGGGAGAAGCGCCGGTTAGGGGATTTCCCCTGCTTAGAGCGAGCAGGGAGAAGCGCCGGTTAGGGGATTTCCCCTGCTCAGAGCGAGCAGGGAGAAGCGCCGGTTAGGGGATTTCCCCTGCTCAGAGCGAGCAGGGAGAGGCGCCGGTTAGGGGATTTCCCTGCTGAGAGCGAGCAGGGAGAGGCACCGGTTAGGGGATTTCCCTGCTTAGAGCGAGCAGGGAGAAGCGCCGGTTAGGGGATTTCCCCTGCTTAGAGCGAGCAGGGAGAGGCGCCGGTTAGGGGATTTCCCCTGCTTAGAGCGAGCAGGGAATGGCACCGGTTAGGGGATTTCCCCTGCTTAGAGCGAGCAGGGAGAGGCTCCGGTTAGGGGATTTCCCCTGCTTAGAGCGAGCAGGGAGAAGGGCCGGTTAGGGGATTTCCCCTGCTTAGAGCGAGCAGGGAGAAGGGCCGGTTAGGGGATTTCCCCTGCTTAGAGCGAGCAGGGAGAGGCGCCGGTTAGGGGATTTCCCCTGCTTAGAGCGAGCAGGGAGAGGCGCCGGTTAGGGGATTTCCCCTGCTTAGAGCGAGCAGGGAGAAGCACCGGTTAGGGGATTTCCCCTGCTTAGAGCGAGCAGGGAGAAGCACCGGTTAGGGGATTTCCCCTGCTTAGAGCGAGCAGGGAGAGGCGCGGGTTAGGGGATTTCCCTGCTTAGAGCGAGCAGGGAGAGGTGCGGGTTAGGGGATTTCCCCTGCTTAGAGCGAGCAGGGAGAGGCGCGGGTTAGGGGATTTCCCCTGCTTAAAGCGAGCAGGGAGAAGCACCGGTTAGGGGATTTCCCCTGCTTAGAGCGAGCAGGGAGAGGCACCGGTTAGGGGATTTCCCCTGCTTAGAGCGAGCAGGGAGAGGCACCGGTTAGGGGATTTCCCCTGCTTAGAGCGAGCAGGGAGAAGCACCAGTTAGGGGATTTCCCCTGCTTAGAGCGAGCAGGGAGAAGCACCGGTTAGGGGATTTCCCCTGCTTAGAGCGAGCAGGGAGAAGCACCGGTTAGGGGATTTCCCCTGCTTAGAGCGAGCAGGGAGAAGCACCGGTTAGGGGATTTCCCTGCTTAGAGCGAGCAGGGAGAGGCGCCGGTTAGGGGATTTCCCTGCTTAGAGCGAGCAGGGAGAGGCGCCAGTTAGGGGATTTCCCCTGCTTAGAGCAAGCAGGGAGAGGCGCCAGTTAGGGGATTTCCCCTGCTTAGAGCAAGCAGGGAGAGGCGCCGGTTAGGGGATTTCCCCTGCTTAGAGCGAGCAGGGAGAGACACCGGTTAGGGGATTCCCCTGCTTAGAGCGAGCAGGGAGAGGCACCGGTTAGGGGATTTCCCCTGCTTAGAGCGAGCAGGGAGAGGCACCGGTTAGGGGATTTCCCCTGCTTAGAGCGAGCAGGGAAAAGGGTCGGTTAGGGGATTTACCCTGCTTAGAGCGAGCAGGGAGAAGCACCGGTTAGGGGATTTCCCCTACTTAGAGCGAGCAGGGAGAGGCACGGGTTAGGGGATTTCCCTGCTTAGAGCGAGCAGGGAGAGGCACGGGTTAGGGGATTTCCCTGCTTAGAGCGAGCTGGGAGAAGCACCGGTTAGGGGATTTCCCTGTTTAGAGCGAGCAGGGAGAGACACCGGTTAGGGGATTTCCCTGCTTAGAGCGAGCAGGGAGTGGCTCCGGTTAGGGGATTTCCCCTGCTTAGAGCGAGCAGGGAGAGGCTCCGGTTAGGGGATTTCCGCTGCTTAGAGCGAGCAGGGAGAAGCGCCGGTTAGGGGATTTCCCTGTTTAGAGAGAGCAGGGAGAGGCACCGGTTAGGGGATTTCCCCTGCTTAGAGCGAGCAGGGAGAGCACCGGTTAGGGGATTTCCCCTGCTTAGAGCGAGCAGGGAGAAGTGCCAGTTAGGGGATTTCCCTGCTTAGACGAGCAGGGAGAAGCGCCGGTTAGGGGATTTCCCCTGCTTAGAGCGAGCAGGGAGAGGCACCGGTTAGGGGATTTCCCCTGCTTAGAGCGAGCAGGGAGAAGCGCCGGTTAGGGGATTTCCCTGCTTAGAGCGAGCAGGGAGAAGCGCCGGTTAGGGGATTTCCCCTGCTTAGAGCGAGCAGGGAGAAGCGCCGGTTAGGGGATTTCCCTGCTTAGAGCGAGCAGGGAGAGGCTCCGGTTAGGGGATTTCCCCTGCTTAGAGCGAGCAGGGAGAGGCACCGGTTAGGGGATTTCCCCTGCTTAGAGCGCGCAGGGAGAAGCGCCGGTTAGGGGATTTCCCTGTTTAGAGAGAGCAGGGAGAGGCGCCGGTTAGGGGATTTCCCCTGCTTAGAGCGAGCAGGGAGAAGCGACGGTTAGGGGATTTCCCCTGCTTAGAGCGAGCAGGGAGAAGCGCCGGTTAGGGGATTTCCCTGTTTAGAGAGAGCAGGGAGAGGCACCGGTTAGGGGATTTCCCCTGCTTAGAGCGAGCAGGGAGAGCACCGGTTATGGGATTTCCCCTGCTTAGAGCGAGCAGGGAGAAGCGCCGGTTAGGGGATTTCCCCTGCTTAGAGCGAACAGGGAGAGGCACCGGTTAGGGGATTTCCCCTGCTTAGAGCGAGCAGGGAGAAGCGCCGGTTAGGGGATTTCCCTGCTTAGAGCGAGCAGGGAGAAGCGCCGGTTAGGGGATTTCCCCTGCTTAGAGCGAGCAGGGAGAAGCGCCGGTTAGGGGATTTCCCTGCTTAGAGCGAGCAGGGAGAGGCTCCGGTTAGGGGATTTCCCCTGCTTAGAGCGAGCAGGGAGAGGCACCGGTTAGGGGATTTCCCCTGCTTAGAGCGCGCAGGGAGAAGCGCCGGTTAGGGGATTTCCCTGTTTAGAGAGAGCAGGGAGAAGCACCGGTTAGGGGATTCCCCCTGCTTAGAGCGAGCAGGGAGAAGCACCTGTTAGCGGATTTCCCATGCTTAGAGCGAGCAGGGAGAGGCTCCGGTTAGGGGATTTCCCTGCTTAGAGCGAGCAGGGAGAGGCGCCGGTTAGGGGATTTCCCCTGCTTAGAGCGAGCAGGGAGAGGTGCCGGTTAGGGGATTTCCCTGCTTAGAGCGAGCAGGGAGAGGCGCCGGTTAGGGGATTTCCCTGCTTAGAGCGAGCAGGGAGAGGCGCCGGTTAGGGGATTTCCCTGCTTAGAGCGAGCAGGGAGAGGCGCCGGTTAGGGGATTTCCCTGCTTAGAGAGAGCAGGGAGAGGCGCCGGTTAGGGGATATCCCTGCTTAGAGCGAGCAGGGAGAAGCACCGGTTAGGGGATTTCCCCTGCTTAGAGCGAGCAGGGAGAGGCACGGGTTAGGGGATTTCCCTGCTTAGAGCGAGCAGGGAGAAGCACCGGTTAGGGGATTTCCCTGTTTAGAGCGAACAGGGAGAGGCACCGGTTAGGGGATTTCCCTGCTTAGAGCGAGCAGGGAGAGGCACCGGTTAGGGGATTTCCCCTGCTTAGAGCGAGCAGGAAGAGGCACCGGTTAGGGGATTTCCCCTGCTTAGAGCGAGCAGGGAGAAGCGCCGGTTAGGGGATTTCCCCTGCTTAGAGCGAGCAGGGAGAGGCGCCGGTTAGGGGATTTCCCTGCTTAGAGCGAGCAGGGAGAGGCGCCGGTTAGGGGATTTCCCTGCTTAGAGCGAGCAGGGAGAGGCGCCGGTTAGGATTTCCCCTGCTTAGAGCGAGCAGGGAGAGGAGCCGGTTAGGGGATTTCCCCTGCTTAGAGCGAGCAGGGAGAGGCGCTGGTTAGGGGATTTCCCCTGCTTAGAGCGAGCAGGGAGAGGCACCGGTTAGGGGATTTCCCCTGCTTAGAGCGAGCAGGGAGAGGCTCCGGTTAGGGGATTTCCCTGCTTAGAGCGAGCAGGGAGAAGCACCGGTTAGGGGATTTCCCTGCTTAGAGCGAGCAGGGAGAAGCGCCGGTTAGGGGATTTCCCCTGCTTATAGCGAGCAGGGAGAAGCACCGGTTAGGGGATTTCCCCTGCTTAGAGCGAGCAGGGAGAAGCACCGGTTAGGGGATTTCCCCTGCTTAGAGCGAGCAGGGAGAAGCACCGGTTAGGGGATTCCCCTGCTTAGAGCGAGCAGGGAGAGACACTGGTTAGGGGATTTCCCTGCTTAGAGCGAGCAGGGAGAGATGCCGGTTAGGGGATTTCCCTGCTTAGAGCGAGCAGGGAGAAGCACCGGTTAGGGGATTCCCCTGCTTAGAGCGAGCATGGAGAGACACTGGTTAGGGGATTTCCCTGCTTAGAGCGAGCAGGGAGAGACACTGGTTAGGGGATTTCCCTGCTTAGAGCGAGCAGGGAAAAGCACCGGTTAGGGGATTTCCCAGTTTAAAGCAAGCAGGGAGAGGCACCGGTTAGGGGATTTCCCCTGCTTAGAGCGAGCAGGGAGAGGCACTGGTTAGGGGATTTCCCTGCTTAGAGCGAGCAGGGAGAAGCACCGGTTAGGGGATTCCCCTGCTTAGAGCGAGCATGGAGAGACACTGGTTAGGGGATTTCCCTGCTTAGAGCGAGCAGGGAGAGACACTGGTTAGGGGATTTCCCTGCTTAGAGCGAGCAGGGAAAAGCACCGGTTAGGGGATTTCCCAGTTTAAAGCAAGCAGGGAGAGGCTCCGGTTAGGGGATTTCCCTGCTTAGAGGGAGCAGGGAGAGGCACTGGTTAGGGGATTTCCCCTGCTTAGAGCGAGCAGGGAGTAGGGCCGGTTAGGGGATTTCCCCTGCTTAGAGCGAGCAGGGAGAAGCACCGGTTAGGGGATTTCCCCTGCTTAGAGCGAGCAGGGAGAGGCTCCGGTTAGGGGATTTCCCCTGCTTAGAGCGAGCAGGGAGAAGCACCGGTTAGGGGATTTCCCCTGCTTAGAGCGAGCAGGGAGAGGCACGGGTTAGGGGATTTCCCTGCTTAGAGCGAGCAGGGAGAGGCACGGGTTAGGGGATTTCCCCTGCTTAGAGCGAGCAGGGAGAAGCACCGGTTAGGGGATATCCCTGTTTAGAGCGAGCAGGGAGAGGCACCGGTTAGGGGATTTCCCTGCTTAGAGCGAGCAGGGAGAGACACCGGTTAGGGGATTTCCCTGCTTAGAGCGAGGCACCGGTTAGGTGATTTCCCCTGCTTAGAGCGAGCAGGGAGAAGCACCGGTTAGGGGATTTCCCCTGCTTAGAGCGAGCAGGGAGAGGCACCGGTTAGGGGATTTCCCCTGCTTAGAGCGGGCAGGGAGAGGCACCAGTTAGGGGATTTCCCCTGCTTAGAGCGAGCAGGGAGAGGCTCCGCTTAGGGGATTACCCCTGCTTAGAGCGAGCAGGGAGAAGCACGGGTTAGGGGATTTCCCTGCTTAGAGCGAGCAGGGAGAGGCACCGGTTAGGGGATTTCCCCTGCTTAGAGCGAGCAGGGAGAAGCGACGGTTAGGGGATTCCCCCTGCTTAGAGCGAGCAGGGAGAGGCTCCGGTTAGGGGATTTCCCCTGCTTAGAGCGAGCAGGGAGAGGTGCTGGTTAGGGGATTTCCCCTGCTTAGAGCGAGGCACCGGTTAGGGGATTTCCCCTGCTTAGAGCGAGCAGGGAGAGGCTCCGGTTAGGAGATTTCCCCTGCTTAGAGCGAGCAGGGAGAGGCACCGGTTAGGGAATTTCCCCTGCTTAGAGCGAGCAGGGAGAAGCGCCGGTTAGGGGATTTCCCTGCTTGAAGAGAGCAGGGAGAGGCGCCGGTTAGGGGATTTCCCCTGCTTAGAGCGAGCAGGGAGAAGCACCGGTTAGGGGATTTCCCTGCTTAGAGCGAGCAGGGAGAAGCGCCGGTTAGGGGATTTCCCCTGCTTATAGCGAACAGGGAGAAGCACCGGTTAGGGGATTTCCCCTGCTTAGAGCGAGCAGGGAGAGGCACCGGTTAGGGGATTTCCCTGCTTAGAGCGAGCAGGGAGAAGCACCGGTTAGGGGATTTCCTCTGCTTAGAGCACGCAGGGAGAAGCACCGGTTAGGGGATTTCCCCTGCTTAGAGCGAGCAGGGAGAGGCACCGGTTAGGGGATTTCCCCTGCTTAGAGCGAGCAGGGAGAGGCACCGGTTAGGGGATCTCCCCTGCTTAGAGCGAGCAGGGAGAGGCACCGGTTAGGGGATTTCACCTGCTTAGAGCGAGCAGGGAGAAGCACCGGTTAGGGGATTTCCCCTGCTTAGAGCGAGGCACCGGTTAGGGGATTTCCCCTGCTTAGAGCGAGCAGGGAGAAGCACCGGTTAGGGGATTTCCCCTGCTTAGAGCGAGCAGGGAGAGGCTCCGGTTAGGAGATTTCCCCTGCTTAGAGCGAGCAGGGAGAGGCACCGGTTAGGGGATTTCCCCTGCTTAGAGCGAGCAGGGAGAAGCGCCGGTTAGGGGATTTCCCTGCTTGAAGAGAGCAGGGAGAGGCGCCGGTTAGGGGATTTCCCCTGCTTAGAGCGAGCAGGGAGAAGCACCGGTTAGGGGATTTCCCTGCTTAGAGCGAGCAGGGAGAAGCGCCGGTTAGGGGATTTCCCCTGCTTATAGCGAACAGGGAGAAGCACCGGTTAGGGGATTTCCCCTGCTTAGAGCGAGCAGGGAGAGGCACCGGTTAGGGGATTTCCCTGCTTAGAGCGAGCAGGGAGAAGCACCGGTTAGGGGATTTCCCCTGCTTAGAGCGCGCAGGGAGAAGCACCGGTTAGGGGATTTCCCCTGCTTAGAGCGAGCAGGGAGAGGCACCGGTTAGGGGATTTCCCCTGCTTAGAGCGAGCAGGGAGAGGCACCGGTTAGGGGATCTCCCCTGCTTAGAGCGAGCAGGGAGAGGCACCGGTTAGGGGATTTCACCTGCTTAGAGCGAGCAGGGAGAAGCACCGGTTAGGGGATTTCCCCTGCTTAGAGCGAGCAGGGAGAGGCTCCGGTTAGGGGATTTCCCTGCTTAGAGCGAGCAGGGAGAGGCACCGGTTAGTGGATTTCCCTGCTTAGAGCGAGCAGGGAGAGGCACCGGTTAGGGGATTTCCACTGCTTAGAGCGAGCAGGGAGAGGCACCGGTTGGGGGATTTCCCCTGCTTAAAGCGAGCAGGGAGAGGCAACGGTTAGGGTATTTCCCCTGCTTAGAGCGAGCAGGGAGAAGCTCCGGTTAGGGGATTTCCCCTGCTTAGAGCGAGCAGGGAGAGGCACCGGTTAGGGGATTTCCCTGCTTAGAGCGAGCAGGGAGAGGCACCGGTTAGGGGATTTCCCCTGCTTAGAGCGAGCAGGGAGAAGCACCGGTTAAGGGGATTTCCCTGCTTAGAGCGAGCAGGGAGAAGCACCGGTTAGGGGATTTCCACTGCTTAGAGCGAGCAGTGAGAAGCACCGGCTAGGGGATTTCCACTGCTTAGAGCAAGCAGGGAGAAGCACCGGTTAGGGGATTTCCGCTGCTTAGAGCGAGCAGGGAGTAGCACCGGTTAGGGCATTTCCCCTGCTTAGAGCGAGCAGGGAGAGGCACCGGTTAGGGGATTTCCCCTACTTAGAGCGAGCAGGGAGAGGCACCGGTTAGGGGATTTCCCCTGCATAGAGCTAGCAGGGAGAGGCACCGGTTATGGGATTTCCCCTGCTTAGAACGAGCAGGGAGAAGCACCGGTTATGGGATTTCCCCTGCTTAGAACGAGCAGGGAGAGGCACCGGTTAGGGGATTTCCCCTGCTTAGAGCGAACAGGGAGAGGCACGGATTAGGGGATTTCCCCTGCTTAGAGCGAGCAAGGAGAGGCACCGGTTAGGGGATTTCCCCTGCTTAGAGCGAGCAGAGAGAGGCACCGGTTAGGGGATTTCCCCTGCTTAGAGCGAGCAGGGAGAAGCACCGATTAGGGGATTTGCCCTGCTTAGAGCGAGCAGGGAGAGGCACCAGTTTGGGGATTTCCCTGCTTAGAGAGAGCAGGGAGAAGCACGGGTTAGGGGATTTCCCTGCATAGAGCGAGCAGGGAGAGGCACCGGTTAGGGGATTTCCCTGCTTAGAGCGAGCAGGGAGAGGCACCGGTTAGGGGATTTCCCTGCTTAGAGCGAGCAGGGAGAAGCACGGGTTAGGGGATTTCCCTGCTTAGAGCGAGCAGGGAGAAGCACCGGTTAGGGGATTTCCCCTGCTTAGAGCGAGCAGGGAGAGGCACCGGTTAGGGGATTTTCCCTGCTTAGAGCGAACAGGGAGAGGCACGGATTAGGGGATTTCCCCTGCTTAGAGCGAGCAAGGAGAAGCACCGGTTAGGGGATTTCCCCTGCTTAGAGCGAGCAGAGAGAGGCACCGGTTAGGGGATTTCCCCTGCTTAGAGCGAGCAGGGAGAAGCACCGATTAGGGGATTTCCCCTGCTTAGAGCGAGCAAGGAGAGGCTCCGGTTAGGGGATTTCCCCTGCTTAGAGCGAGCAGAGAGAGGCACCGGTTAGGGGATTTCCCCTGCTTAGAGCGAGCAGGGAGAAGCACCGATTAGGGGATTTGCCCTGCTTAGAGCGAGCAGGGAGAGGCACCAGTTTGGGGATTTCCCTGCTTAGAGAGAGCAGGGAGAAGCACGGGTTAGGGGATTTCCCTGCATAGAGCGAGCAGGGAGAGGCACCGGTTAGGGGATTTCCCTGCTTAGAGCGAGCAGGGAGAGGCACCGGTTAGGGGATTTCCCTGCTTAGAGCGAGCAGGGAGAAGCACGGGTTAGGGGATTTCCCTGCTTAGAGCGAGCAGGGAAAAGGGTCGGTTAGGGGATTTCCCCTGCTTAGAGCGAGCAGGGAGAAGCACCGGTTAGGGGATTTCCCCTGCTTAGAGCGAGCAGGGAAAAGGGTCGGTTAGGGGATTTACCCTGCTTAGAGCGAGCAGGGAGAAGCACCGGTTAGGGGATTTCCCCTACTTAGAGCGAGCAGGGAGAGGCACGGGTTAGGGGATTTCCCTGCTTAGAGCGAGCAGGGAGAGGCACGGGTTAGGGGATTTCCCTGCTTAGAGCGAGCTGGGAGAAGCACCGGTTAGGGGATTTCCCTGTTTAGAGTGAGCAGGGAGAGACACCGGTTAGGGGATTTCCCTGCTTAGAGCGAGCAGGGAGTGGCTCCGGTTAGGGGATTTCCCCTGCTTAGAGCGAGCAGGGAGAGGCTCCGGTTAGGGGATTTCCCCTGCTTAGAGCGAGCAGGGAGAAGCACCGGTTATGGGATTTCCCCTGCTTAGAACGAGCAGGGAGAGGCACCGGTTAGGGGATTTCCCCTGCTTAGAGCGAACAGGGAGAGGCACGGATTAGGGGATTTCCCCTGCTTAGAGCGAGCAAGGAGAGGCACCGGTTAGGGGATTTCCCCTGCTTAGAGCGAGCAGAGAGAGGCACCGGTTAGGGGATTTCCCCTGCTTAGAGCGAGCAGGGAGAAGCACCGATTAGGGGATTTCCCCTGCTTAGAGCGAACAAGGAGAGGCACGGATTAGGGGATTTCCCCTGCTTAGAGCGAGCAAGGAGAGGCACCGGTTAGGGGATTTCCCCTGCTTAGAGCGAGCAGAGAGAGGCACCGGTTAGGGGATTTCCCCTGCTTAGAGCGAGCAGGGAGAAGCACCGATTAGGGGATTTGCCCTGCTTAGAGCGAGCAGGGAGAGGCACCAGTTTGGGGATTTCCCTGCTTAGAGAGAGCAGGGAGAAGCACGGGTTAGGGGATTTCCCTGCATAGAGCGAGCAAGGAGAGGCACCGGTTAGGGAATTTCCCTGCTTAGAGCGAGCAGGGAGAGGCACCGGTTAGGGGATTTCCCTGCTTAGAGCGAGCAGGGAGAAGCACCGGTTAGGGGATTTCCCTGCTTAGAGCGAGCAGGGAGAAGCACCGGTTAGGGGATTTCCCCTGCTTAGAGCGAGCAGGGAGAAGCACCGGTTAGGGGATTTCCCCTGCTTAGAGCGAGCAGGGAGAGGCACCGGTTAGGGGATGTCCACTGCTTAGAGCAAGCAGGGAGAAGCACCGGTTAGGGGATTTCCGCTGCTTAGAGCGAGCAGGGAGAAGCACCGGTTAGGGCATTTCCCCTGCTTAGAGCGAGCAGGGAGAGGCACCGGTTAGGGGATTTCCCCTACTTAGAGCGAGCAGGGAGAGGCACCGGTTAGGGGATTTCCCCTGCATAGAGCTAGCAGGGAGAGGCACCGGTTATGGGATTTCCCCTGCTTAGAACGAGCAGGGAGAAGCACCGGTTATGGGATTTCCCCTGCTTAGAACGAGCAGGGAGAGGCACCGGTTAGGGGATTTCCCCTGCTTAGAGCGAACAGGGAGAGGCACGGATTAGGGGATTTCCCCTGCTTAGAGCGAGCAAGGAGAGGCACCGGTTAGGGGATTTCCCCTGCTTAGAGCGAGCAGAGAGAGGCACCGGTTAGGGGATTTCCCCTGCTTAGAGCGAGCAGGGAGAAGCACCGATTAGGGGATTTGCCCTGCTTAGAGCGAGCAGGGAGAGGCACCAGTTTGGGGATTTCCCTGCTTAGAGAGAGCAGGGAGAAGCACGGGTTAGGGGATTTCCCTGCATAGAGCGAGCAGGGAGAGGCACCGGTTAGGGGATTTCCCTGCTTAGAGCGAGCAGGGAGAGGCACCGGTTAGGGGATTTCCCTGCTTAGAGCGAGCAGGGAGAAGCACGGGTTAGGGGATTTCCCTGCTTAGAGCGAGCAGGGAGAAGCACCGGTTAGGGGATTTCCCCTGCTTAGAGCGAGCAGGGAGAAGCACCGGTTAGGGGATTTCCCCTGCTTAGAGCGAGCAGGGAGAGGCACCGGTTAGGGGATGTCCCCTGCTTAGAGCGAGCAGGGAAAAGGGTCGGTTAGGGGATTTACCCTGCTTAGAGCGAGCAGGGAGAAGCACCGGTTATGGGATTTCCCCTGCTTAGAGCGAGCAGGGAAAAGGGTCGGTTAGGGGATTTACCCTGCTTAGAGCGAGCAGGGAGAAGCACCGGTTAGGGGATTTCCCCTACTTAGAGCGAGCAGGGAGAGGCACGGGTTAGGGGATTTCCCTGCTTAGAGCGAGCAGGGAGAGGCACGGGTTAGGGGATTTCCCTGCTTAGAGCGAGCTGGGAGAAGCACCGGTTAGGGGATTTCCCTGTTTAGAGCGAGCAGGGAGAGACACCGGTTTGGGGATTTCCCTGCTTAGAGCGAGCAGGGAGTGGCTCCGGTTAGGGGATTTCCCCTGCTTAGAGCGAGCAGGGAGAGGCTCCGGTTAGGGGATTTCCCCTGCTTAGAGCGAGCAGGGAGAAGCGCCGGTTAGGGGATTTCCCTGTTTAGAGAGAGCAGGGAGAGGCACCGGTTAGGGGATTTCCCCTGCTTAGAGCGAGCAGGGAGTGGCTCCGGTTAGGGGATTTCCCCTGCTTAGAGCGAGCAGGGAGAGGCTCCGGTTAGGGGATTTCCCCTGCT
Source organism: Ascaphus truei (assembly GCF_040206685.1). Lineage (NCBI taxonomy): Eukaryota > Metazoa > Chordata > Amphibia > Anura > Ascaphidae > Ascaphus > Ascaphus truei. The sequence goes on from NC_134483.1 coordinate 923,481, forward strand.
TAGAGCGAGCAGGGAGAAGCGCCGGTTAGGGGATTTCCCTGTTTAGAGCGAGCAGGGAGAGGCACCAGTTTGGGGATTTCCCTGCTTAGAGAGAGCAGGGAGAAGCACGGGTTAGGGGATTTCCCTGCATAGAGCGAGCAGGGAGAGGCACCGGTTAGGGGATTTCCCTGCTTAGAGCGAGCAGGGAGAGGCACCGGTTAGGGGATTTCCCTGCTTAGAGCGAGCAGGGAGAAGCACGGGTTAGGGGATTTCCCTGCTTAGAGCGAGCAGGGAGAAGCACCGGTTAGGGGATTTCCCCTGCTTAGAGCGAGCAGGGAGAAGCACCGGTTAGGGGATTTCCCCTGCTTAGAGCGAGCAGGGAGAGGCACCGGTTAGGGGATGTCCCCTGCTTAGAGCGAGCAGGGAAAAGGGTCGGTTAGGGGATTTACCCTGCTTAGAGCGAGCAGGGAGAAGCACCGGTTATGGGATTTCCCCTGCTTAGAGCGAGCAGGGAAAAGGGTCGGTTAGGGGATTTACCCTGCTTAGAGCGAGCAGGGAGAAGCACCGGTTAGGGGATTTCCCCTACTTAGAGCGAGCAGGGAGAGGCACGGGTTAGGGGATTTCCCTGCTTAGAGCGAGCAGGGAGAGGCACGGGTTAGGGGATTTCCCTGCTTAGAGCGAGCTGGGAGAAGCACCGGTTAGGGGATTTCCCTGTTTAGAGCGAGCAGGGAGAGACACCGGTTAGGGGATTTCCCTGCTTAGAGCGAGCAGGGAGTGGCTCCGGTTAGGGGATTTCCCCTGCTTAGAGCGAGCAGGGAGAGGCTCCGGTTAGGGGATTTCCCCTGCTTAGAGCGAGCAGGGAGAAGCGCCGGTTAGGGGATTTCCCTGTTTAGAGAGAGCAGGGAGAGGCACCGGTTAGGGGATTTCCCCTGCTTAGAGCGAGCAGGGAGAGCACCGGTTAGGGGATTTCCCCTGCTTAGAGCGAGCAGGGAGAAGTGCCAGTTAGGGGATTTCCCTGCTTAGACGAGCAGAGAGAAGCGCCGGTTAGGGGATTTCCCCTGCTTAGAGCGAGCAGGGAGAGGCACCGGTTAGGGATTTCCCCTGCTTAGAGCGAGCAGGGAGAAGCGCCGGTTAGGGGATTTCCCTGCTTAGAGCGAGCAGGGAGAAGCGCCGGTTAGGGGATTTCCCCTGCTTAGAGCGAGCAGGGAGAAGCGCCGGTTAGGGGATTTCCCTGTTTAGAGAGAGCAGGGAGAGGCACCGGTTAGGGGATTTCCCCTGCTTAGAGCGAGCAGGGAGAGGCGCCGGTTAGGGGATTTCCCTGCTTAGAGCGAGCAGGGAGAGGCTCCGGTTAGGGGATTTCCCCTGCTTAGAGCGAGCAGGGAGAGGCACCGGTTAGGGGATTTCCCCTGCTTAGAGCGCGCAGGGAGAAGCGCCGGTTAGGGGATTTCCCTGTTTAGAGAGAGCAGGGAGAGGCGCCGGTTAGGGGATTTCCCCTGCTTAGAGCGAGCAGGGAGAAGCGACGGTTAGGGGATTTCCCCTGCTTAGAGCGAGCAGGGAGAAGCGCCGGTTAGGGGATTTCCCTGTTTAGAGAGAGCAGGGAGAGGCACCGGTTAGGGGATTTCCCCTGCTTAGAGCGAGCAGGGAGAGCACCGGTTAGGGGATTTCCCCTGCTTAGAGCGAGCAGGGAGAAGTGCCAGTTAGGGGATTTCCCTGCTTAGACGAGCAGGGAGAAGCGCCGGTTAGGGGATTTCCCCTGCTTAGAGCGAGCAGGGAGAGGCACCGGTTAGGGGATTTCCCCTGCTTAGAGCGAGCAGGGAGAAGCGCCGGTTAGGGGATTTCCCTGCTTAGAGCGAGCAGGGAGAAGCGCCGGTTAGGGGATTTCCCCTGCTTAGAGCGAGCAGGGAGAAGCGCCGGTTACGGGATTTCCCTGCTTAGAGCGAGCAGGGAGAGGCTCCGGTTAGGGGATTTCCCCTGCTTAGAGCGAGCAGGGAGAGGCACCGGTTAGGGGATTTCCCCTGCTTAGAGCGCGCAGGGAGAAGCGCCGGTTAGGGGATTTCCCTGTTTAGAGAGAGCAGGGAGAGGCGCCGGTTAGGGGATTTCCCCTGCTTAGAGCGAGCAGGGAGAAGCGACGGTTAGGGGATTTCCCCTGCTTAGAGCGAGAAGGGAGAGGCACCGGTTAGGGGATTTCCCCTGCTTAGAGCGAGCAGGGAGAAGCGCTGGTTAGGGGATTTCCCTGCTTAGAGCGAGCAGGGAGAAGCGCCGGTTAGGGGATTTCCCCTGCTTAGAGCGAGCAGGGAGAAGCGCCGGTTAGGGGATTTCCCTGCTTAGAGCGAGCAGGGAGAAGCACCGGTTAGGGGATTCCCCCTGCTTAGAGCGAGCAGGGAGAAGCACCTGTTAGCGGATTTCCCATGCTTAGAGCGAGCAGGGAGAGGCTCCGGTTAGGGGATTTCCCTGCTTAGAGCGAGCAGAGAGAGGCGCCGGTTAGGGGATTTCCCCTGCTTAGTGCGAGCAGGGAGAGGTGCCGGTTAGGGGATTTCCCTGCTTAGAGCGAGCAGGGAGAGGCGCCGGTTAGGGGATTTCCCTGCTTAGAGCGAGCAGGGAGAGGCACCGGTTAGGGGATTTCCCTGCTTAGAGCGAGCAGGGAGAGGCGCCGGTTAGGGGATTTCCCCTGCTTAGAGCGAGCAGGGAGAGGAGCCGGTTAGGGGATTTCCCCTGCTTAGAGCGAGCAGGGAGAGGCGCTGGTTAGGGGATTTCCCTGCTTAGAGCGAGCAGGGAGAAGCGCCGGTTAGGGGATTTCCCCTGCTTATAGCGAGCAGGGAGAAGCACCGGTTAGGGGATTTCCCCTGCTTAGAGCGAGCAGGGAGAAGCACCGGTTAGGGGATTTCCCCTGCTTAGAGCGAGCAGGGAGAAGCACCGGTTAGGGGATTCCCCTGCTTAGAGCGAGCAGGGAGAGACACTGGTTAGGGGATTTCCCTGCTTAGAGCGAGCAGGGAGAGACGCCGGTGAGGGGATTTCCCTGCTTAGAGCGAGCATGGAGAGACACTGGTTAGGGGATTTCCCTGCTTAGAGCGAGCAGGGAGAGACACTGGTTAGGGGATTTCCCTGCTTAGAGCGAGCAGGGAAAAGCACCGGTTAGGGGATTTCCCAGTTTAAAGCAAGCAGGGAGAGGCACCGGTTAGGGGATTTCCCCTGCTTATAGCGAGCAGGGAGAGGCTCCGGTTAGGGGATTTCCCTGCTTAGAGCGAGCAGGGAGAGGCGCTGGTTAGGGGATTTCCCCTGCTTAGAGCGAGCAGGGAGAAGGGCCGGTTAGGGGATTTCCCCTGCTTAGAGGGAGCAGGGAGAGGCGCCGGTTAGGGGATTTCCCCTGCTTAGAGCGAGCAGGGAGAAGCACCGGTTAGGGGATTTCCCCTGCTTAGAGCGAGCAGGGAGAGGCACGGGTTAGGGGATTTCCCTGCTTAGAGCGAGCAGGGAGAGGCACGGGTTAGGGGATTTCCCCTGCTTAGAGCGAGCAGGGAGAAGCACCGGTTAGGGGATATCCCTGTTTAGAGCGAGCAGGGAGAGGCACCGGTTAGGGGATTTCCCTGCTTAGAGCGAGCAGGGAGAGACACCGGTTAGGGGATTTCCCTGCTTAGAGCGAGGCACCGGTTACGTGATTTCCCCTGCTTAGAGCGAGCAGGGAGAAGCACCGGTTAGGGGATTTCCCCTGCTTAGAGCGAGCAGGGAGAGGCTCCGGTTAGGGGATTTCCCCTGCTTAGAGCGGGCAGGGAGAGGCACCAGTTAGGGGATTTCCCCTGCTTAGAGCGAGCAGGGAGAGGCTCCGCTTAGGGGATTACCCCTGCTTAGAGCGAGCAGGGAGAAGCACCGGTTAGGGGATTTCCCAGCTTAGACCGAGCGGGGAGAGGCACCGGTTAGGGGATTTCCCCTGCTTAGAGCGAGCAGGGAGAGGCTCCGGTTAGGGGATTTCCCCTGCTTAGAGCGAGCAGGGAGAGGCACTGGTTAAGGGATTTCCCCTGCTTAGAGCGAGCAGGGAGAAGGGCCGGTTAGGGGAATTCCCCTGCTTAGAGCGAGCAGGGAGAGGCGCTGGTTAGGGGATTTCCCCTGCTTAGAGCGAGCACGGAGAGGCACCGGTTAGGGGATTTCCCCTGCTTAGAGCGAGCAGGGAGAAGCACCGGTTAGGGGATTTCCCCTGCTTAGAGCGAGCAGGGAGAGGCTCCGGTTAGGAGATTTCCCCTGCTTAGAGCGAGCAGGGAGAGGCACCGGTTAGGGGATTTCCCCTGCTTAGAGCGAGCAGGGAGAAGCGCCGGTTAGGGGATTTCCCTGCTTGAAGAGAGCAGGGAGAGGCGCCGGTTAGGGGATTTCCTCTGCTTAGAGCGAGCAGGGAGAAGCACCGGTTAGGGGATTTCCCTGCTTAGAGCGAGCAGGGAGAAGCGCCGGTTAGGGGATTTCCCCTGCTTATAGCGAGCAGGGAGAAGCACCGGTTAGGGGATTTCCCCTGCTTAGAGCGAGCAGGGAGAGGCACCGGTTAGGGGATTTCCCTGCTTAGAGCGAGCAGGGAAAAGCACCGGTTAGGGGATTTCCCCTGCTTAGAGCGCGCAGGGAGAAGCACCGGTTAGGGGATTTCCCCTGCTTAGAGCGAGCAGGGAGAGGCACCGGTTAGGGGATTTCCCCTGCTTAGAGCGAGCAGGGAGAGGCACCGGTTAGGGGATCTCCCCTGCTTAGAGCGAGCAGGGAGAGGCACCGGTTAGGGGATTTCACCTGCTTAGAGCGAGCAGGGAGAAGCACCGGTTAGGGGATTTCCCCTGCTTAGAGCGAGCAGGGAGAGGCTCCGGTTAGGGGATTTCCCTGCTTAGAGCGAGCAGGGAGAGGCACCGGTTAGGGGATTTCCCTGCTTAGAGCGAGCAGGGAGAGGCACCGGTTAGGGGATTTCCACTGCTTAGAGCGAGCAGGGAGAGGCACCGGTTGGGGGATTTCCCCTGCTTAGAGCGAGCAGGGAGAGGCACCGGTTAGGGTATTTCCCCTGCTTAGAGCGAGCAGGGAGAGGCACCGGTTAGGGGATTTGCCTGCTTAGAGCGAGCAGGGAGAGGCACCGGTTAGGGGATTTCCCCTACTTAGATCGAGCTTGTAGAGGCACCGGTTAGGGGATTCCCCCTGCTTAGAGCGAGCAGGGAGAAGCTCCGGTTAGGGGATTTCCCCTGCTTAGAGCGAGCAGGGAGAGGCACCGGTTAAGGGATTTCCCTGCTTAGAGCGAGCAGGGAGAGGCACCGGTTAGGGGATTTCCCCTGCTTAGAGCGAGCAGGGAGAGGCACCGGTTAGGGGATTTCCCTGCTTAGAGCGAGCAGGGAGAGGCACCGGTTGGGGGATTTCCCCTGCTTAGAGCGAGCAGGGAGAAGCACCGGTTAGGGGATTTCCCTGCTTAGAGCGAGCAGGGAGAAGCACCGGTTAGGGGATTTCCACTGCTTAGAGCGAGCAGGGAGAAGCACCGGCTAGGGGATTTCCACTGCTTAGAGCAAGCAGGGAGAAGCACCGGTTAGGGGATTTCCGCTGCTTAGAGCGAGCAGGGAGAAGCACCGGTTAGGGCATTTCCCCTGCTTAGAGCGAGCAGGGAGAGGCACCGGTTAGGGGATTTCCCCTACTTAGAGCGAGCAGGGAGAGGCACCGGTTAGGGGATTTCCCCTGCATAGAGCTAGCAGGGAGAGGCACCGGTTATGGGATTTCCCCTGCTTAGAACGAGCAGGGAGAAGCACCGGTTAGGGGATTTCCCCTGCTTAGAGCGAGCAGGGAGAGGCACCGGTTAGGGGATTTCCCCTGCTTAGAGCGAACAGGGAGAGGCACGGATTAGGGGATTTCCCCTGCTTAGAGCGAGCAAGGAGAGGCACCGGTTAGGGGATTTCCCCTGCTCTAGCGAGCAGAGAGAGGCACCGGTTAGGGGATTTCCCCTGCTTAGAGCGAGCAGGGAGAAGCACCGATTAGGGGATTTGCCCTGCTTAGAGCGAGCAGGGAGAGGCACCAGTTTGGGGATTTCCCTGCTTAGAGAGAGCAGGGAGAAGCACGGGTTAGGGGATTTCCCTGCATAGAGCGAGCAGGGAGAGGCACCGGTTAGGGGATTTCCCTGCTTAGAGCGAGCAGGGAGAGGCACCGGTTAGGGGATTTCCCTGCTTAGAGCGAGCAGGGAGAAGCACGGGTTAGGGGATTTCCCTGCTTAGAGCGAGCAGGGAGAAGCACCGGTTAGGGGATTTCCCCTGCTTAGAGCGAGCAGGGAGAAGCACCGGTTAGGGGATTTCCCCTGCTTAGAGCGAGCAGGGAGAGGCACCGGTTAGGGGATGTCCCCTGCTTAGAGCGAGCAGGGAGAGGCACCGGTTATGGGATTTCCCCTGCTTAGAGCGAGCAGGGAGAAGCACCGGATAGGGGATTTCCCCTGCTTAGAGCGAGCAGGGAGAGGCACCGGTTAGGGGATGTCCCCTGCTTAGAGCGAGCAGGGAGAAGCACCAGTTAGGGGATTTCCCCTGCTTAGAGCGAGCAGGGAGAGGCACCAGTTAGGGGATTTCCCCTGCTTAGAGCGAGCAGGGAGAAGCACCGGTTAGGGGATTTCCCCTGCTTAGAGCGAGCAGGGAGAGGCACCGGTTAGGGGATGTCCCCTGCTTAGAGCGAGCAGGGAGAAGCACCAGTTAGGGGATTTCCCCTGCTTAGAGCGAGCAGGGAGAGGCACCAGTTAGGGGATTTCCCCTGCTTAGAGCGAGCAGGGAGAAGCACCGGGTAGGGGATTTCCCTGCTTAAAGCGAGCAGGGAGAAGCACAGGGTAGGGGATTTCCCTGCTTACAGCTGAGTGCGCACTGGGTAGGGGATTTCCCTGCTTAGAGCTGAGTGCGCACAGGGTAGGGGATTTCCCTGCTTACAGCTGAGTGCGCACTGGGTAGGGGATTTCCCTGCTTAGAGCTGAGTGCGCACAGGGTAGGGGATTTCCCTGCTTACAGCTGAGTGCGCACTGGTAGGTGGCCATCAGAGCACGGAGAAGCGCCGGGCTCGGGATTCCCTTAGTAACAGCTGAGTGCTTTTGTGGCGGATCACCAGACTGTCCGCATAGGCGGCAGACAGCATGTCATGAGTAGTGACGTCAGCAGACTGCCCTCACCACCCGGAGGTTTACTAGGTAAACCCGTAGCCCGGAGACACCTGGTCAAAACCCGAATTCTCTGGGTGAAACCCGGAGTTGTGGCAACCCTGCCTGGGATCTATGTGGGAGGGAAAGGGTTAATGTTAATTCAGTGATTATAGCCCTTTGTTCTATTTTCCCGCTTTTGCAGGCTCCATTTTGCAGCTCCCCATAGGTCGCCGTTGCAGCTCCATACGATCCTATGGGGAAACTGGCGATTTGGGCCCATTTTCATCAGAAGACCTGCAGGTGGCTCCCGAGAGGAGGAGCGGCAGTTCCCCATTGTAAGTCAATGGAGCCATTCATTTCAATGGGGATTCCTCGACGCCGACCTCCAGGAACGGGTTGGCAGCCATCCAAACTGCAGACCGCAGAAGCGGATACATTGTCTAAAAAAAAGCTTTGATCACTCCCCGGTCAAGTTCAATCACAATTGGCGTGGGAAACATAGGTTCTAGGGCACCCAGCAATAAAATTCTTTTTGCCCCTAGACCCCCCTACACTTGACCACCACCGGGTCCGAGAATGAAGGACCCCCATTGGTATCTCCGGTTCTGGGGGTCGTGGAAGGCTGATATTTGGCCACTATGGCGAGGGTCCTCCGGCATGAGGACCTGGAAAATTTCAGCACGTTCAGACCCACAGAACGTATTATTTTAATATAGGTAGATATTAAAGAATATTCTGTTTTTCAAGGCTGGGATAAAGCCCGGGAAAGTTACTGGCTCTGCTTTATGTTAATGTTCAGGATGGCGACCATTTTTTCACAAATAGCTTGCCTGATCAAAGACCTGACCACTCTGATTGTGTACAAGAGGGCGGAGAAATGCAGAGCCTGAGTGGTCTGTAAGTGTCATAATTCACACTTACAGAAAAAGTTCCTTTGTAGTTTATTTGCTTGAATGTCCATGTGGTCTGCAGTATGTGGGCATGACCACTAGATCAGTCCAAAGACGTTTATACGAACATGTATACAACATAAAAAGAGGGTTAACTACGCACAACGTATCGCATCATTTTCTTCAAGTGCACGGTCAAAATCCTACAGGATTAAAATGTATGTCAATCGAAACCATCACTCCAAATTGGAGAGGAGGAAATGCTGTGAGCCTACTGGGGAGGAGAGAATCCTATTGGATCTACGAACTTAGTACTCTATCCCCACTGGGCCTCAACGTTGACTTCGATCTTAAAGCCTTTTTGGTGAATTCATTTCTAGTGTGGTTTATCCAAGTTGTTCCTTGAGTTTCTGGTTTGCAAAATTTTTTGAGTATATTTGGGTATAATGTGTAATTATATAAACAAAACACACTTTCTATATGTAATACTGTTTTTTAGTTAATGTATTCTGTGAGTACATAATATTATATTCACATTAGCTTGTTATTTATGCTTCATCCACTAAACAGCTAGGGTTGCTTTTTAACCACTAGCCTTATCACCGCACCTTTGATTTTTACTAAGTCAAAATTCACACATATATGTCCTCATTAATTAACAATATATTTATGTTGCTTAGCTCTTCATGTATTTGAAGTGGATTTCTACTACGCACTATTATTTTTATCCCCTCACCTTATGCTATTTCTACTAATAAGCAGACACAATATACACACATAGTTTTTATTTATTAGTTATATGGTAGCACATTCACCTCTCTATATAAATTGTTAATAGACCCTAATTTTATAATTGTAATCACTCATTCATTGCGTGTAACCCTATTTAGCACAAAGTGCTTTATACACATTATATTTACACCATATATTATACATTATATATATTTTCTTCAATCTTCCTTTTAGTTTGTCAAGTATTAGTTATATGTTTCCAGCTGAGATCGTTATTATATAGTAATTTGTTTATTTCTTTTCTGATGTAATGTATTACTGCGCATGTGCTTTTATCATTAAATGAGCACTGACTTTCCAGAGTGCCTACTGCGCACGTGCAGGAAAGTACCAGGTGAAATTGGACTAATTTGGACTCCTATTTAAAGGACATTAATGGACACTATTGTAGAACCCCCGAGGAAGAAAGCAGCACGCTTTCGAAACGCGTAGGGTGGCATTTTAGGACTTCTACTGTGGCACCAGGTCTGTTTTCCACTTTCCCGAGCAGATCCGGAGGCGAATCTGCTGTTACCAGCCGACGTCCATAGTATCACTACAAGCGAATCAGCTGTTACCAGCCGACGTCCATAGTATCACTACAAGCGAATCAGCTGTTACCAGCCGACGTCCATAGTATCACTACAAGCGAATCAGCTGTTACCAGCCGACGTCCATAGTATCACTACAAGCGAATCAGCTGTTACCAGCCGACGTCCATAGTATCACTACAAGCGAATCAGCTGTTACCAGCCGACGTCCATAGTATCACTACAAGCGAATCAGCTGTTACCAGCCGACGTCCATAGTATCACTACAAGCGAATCTGCTGTTACCAGCCGACGTCCATAGTATCACTACAAGCGAATCAGCTGTTACCAGCCGACGTCCATAGTATCACTACAAGCGAATCAGCTGTTACCAGCCGACGTCCATAGTATCACTACAAGCGAATCAGCTGTTACCAGCCGACGTCCATAGTATCACTACAAGCGAATCAGCTGTTACCAGCCGACGTCCATAGTATCACTACAAGCGAATCAGCTGTTACCAGCCGACGTCCATAGTATCACTACAAGCGAATTAGCTGTTACCAGCCGACGTCCATAGTATCACTACAAGCGAATCAGCTGTTACCAGCCGACGTCCATAGTATCACTACAAGCGAATCAGCTGTTACCAGCCGACGTCCATAGTATCACTACAAGCGAATCAGCTGTTACCAGCCGACGTCCATAGTATCACTACAAGCGAATCAGCTGTTACCCGCCGACGTCCATAGTATCACTACAAGCGAATCAGCTGTTACCAGCCGACGTCCATAGTATCACTACAAGCGAATCTGCTGTTACCAGCCGACGTCCATAGTATCACTACAAGCGAATCAGCTGTTACCAGCCGACGTCCATAGTATCACTACAAGCGAATCAGCTGTTACCAGCCGACGTCCATAGTATCACTACAAGCGAATCAGCTGTTACCAGCCGACGTCCATAATATCACTACAAGCGAATCTGCTGTTACCAGCCGACGTCCATAGTATCACTACAAGCGAATCAGCTGTTACCAGCCGACGTCCATAGTATCACTACAAGCGAATCAGCTGTTACCAGCCGACGTCCATAGTATCACTACAAGCGAATCAGCTGTTACCAGCCGACGTCCATAGTATCACTACAAGCGAATTAGCTGTTACCAGCCGACGTCCATAGTATCACTACAAGCGAATCAGCTGTTACCAGCCGACGTCCATAGTATCACTACAAGCGAATCAGCTGTTACCAGCCGACGTCCATAGTATCACTACAAGCGAATCAGCTGTTACCAGCCGACGTCCATAGTATCACTACAAGCGAATCAGCTGTTACCAGCCGACGTCCATAGTATCACCACAAGCGAATCAGCTGTTACCAGCCGACGTCCATAGTATCACTACAAGCGAATCAGCTGTTACCAGCCGACGTCCATAGTATCACTACAAGCGAATCAGCTGTTACCAGCCGACGTCCATAGTATCACCACAAGCGAATCAGCTGTTACCAGCCGACGTCCATAGTATCACTACAAGCGAATCAGCTGTTACCAGCCGACGTCCATAGTATCACTACAAGCGAATCAGCTGTTACCAGCCGACGTCCATAGTATCACTACAAGCGAATCAGCTGTTACCAGCCGACGTCCATAGTATCACTACAAGCGAATCAGCTGTTACCAGCCGACGTCCATAGTATCACTACAAGCGAATCAGCTGTTACCAGCCGACGTCCATAGTATCACTACAAGCGAATCAGCTGTTACCAGCCGACGTCCATAGTATCACTACAAGCGAATCAGCTGTTACCAGCCGACGTTCATAGTATCACTACAAGCGAATCAGCTGTTACCAGCCGACGTCCATAGTATCACTACAAGCGAATCTGCTGTTACCAGCCGACGTCCATAGTATCACTACAAGCGAATCAGCTGTTACCAGCCGACGTCCATAGTATCACTACAAGCGAATCAGCTGTTACCAGCCGACGTCCATAGTATCACTACAAGCGAATCAGCTGTTACCAGCCGACGTCCATAGTATCACTACAAGCGAATCTGCTGTTACCAGCCGACGTCCATAGTATCACTACAAGCGAATCAGCTGTTACCAGCCGACGTCCATAGTATCACTACAAGCGAATTAGCTGTTACCAGCCGACGTCCATAGTATCACTACAAGCGAATCAGCTGTTACCAGCCGACGTCCATAGTATCACTACAAGCGAATCAGCTGTTACCAGCCGACGTCCATAGTATCACTACAAGCGAATCAGCTGTTACCAGCCGACGTCCATAGTATCACTACAAGCGAATCAGCTGTTACCAGCCGACGTCCATAGTATCACTACAAGCGAATCAGCTGTTACCAGCCGACGTCCATAGTATCACTACAAGCGAATCAGCTGTTACCAGCCGACGTCCATAGTATCACTACAAGCGAATCTGCTGCGGCGAATTTGATACTATCTTCACGGCTTCCATTGAGCGCTGAGAGAGGTTACACGCACACACGCCGGCTGGCGTGTGCAACTCTCCACCTACAGATCTGATCCGGTGCAGTAGCTGTGTGAGCAGCAGAGAGGGGATACTCTCGAAATTATCCAGCGTCTGTTTTAATCTCCCGTCCGGTGAGTGGGCAGTCCACCTGGTGTTGCAGTGAGCTGGTCCTTAAACCATTTGTCCTTCCATTATAATTTATACGTATTTTTTATTTTTCATATGTCCATTGTTTTAGTATATGTTTTATTAATTGTTTTTTAACCAATCCTTCACCTCTCGATCTCAGCTGATAGTCTTTACTCTTGTATGGTGTGTGTATTATATGTTGTTTGTCCTTTAATCATACAGTATTACGCTATGTATTGTGTTTTTGTTTTTATTTCTTTCAAGTACAACCCATCCGTCCGGAGCCTTATCCTGGCCCTCCAACTGGTGTGATATATATCCTTTACCATCTGGCGCCTTTGAAATACGTATCTCTTTTCTCTTTTACCATTCTGACCAAGGGGTCAGTTTTAGTATTCTAGGCAGCCCCTTATGTGTGGCTAACATTCCCATATGCTGCCTAGTAATACTGTCAGTACTGACAGAGAAAGTGAAAGTGAAAACAAAGAAAAACCTGGCGCCAAAAGTTCATTGGATAATCCTGTACTCCTCAGGGGATCAGCACACTTGCTTGACAGGCCATATAGGGGAAAAAACACAAACAGACACAGATCATAGTGCAACACTGTAGGGTTAAAACAGGTCTACACTAATACACACACTGCACATATAACATAGAGACTCCTAGTGACTATAAAAACTATTTATTAAATAAAAAGAAGAACTATGCCATAAAATGGTTTGGACAAATGAGAACACCGCTGGTCATCCAGATATGAAAAATCAGAGCCCTACTTACAAGCAGCAAGGCAAATACAGGCAATGCAACAAAGAGTCTTCCGGCTGCTGCTGATGTCTTTGCAGAGATGTGATTCCTGCTGCACCGTGACTCTCGTTCTGACTCTCCCTCCAGGGGTTAACAGGAACAGTGGCAGTGTTGGAGGCCTGCTTGTGGGGCTCACAGCTCTCCTCCACATGAGGCTGCTCTCCTCACTTCCTCCTCCGGTTACACAGGCTGTCTCAGCGTGCCTGCACGCGAGTGTGCACGTGCCCTTAAAGGGACAGTACAAGCGTCCTGTATGCCAAGAACTAACGGCTGCAATGGGGCTCAAATGTGACCAAGTGTCCCAAAAAGTCCAATACCAAGCTCAAAGTGACTGTGTCACCTGCCCTACGCGTTTCATGGATGTTACTCCACTTCCTCAGGGGGTACAAAGACTGACACTGAATGACATGTACATATACACTAACCAATTAAAAATTAATTGCCCAATTAGGCTGTATAGCCTGCATGTCATTAATATCAAATCACTACGTCTCTAACAACATAATACACATACAATACATTAAACAACATTAAAAACATTCAGATATCAACTGATAACCATATATCCCAAAATTGAGGCCAGATGTAATATCATAATAGGCATTGATATAAACCAAAATGCCAAATTTTAGTATTCTAGGCAGCCCCTTATGTGTGGCTAACATTCCCATATAAGGTTTCATATTGTGTTTTTTGTCTATCTAGTCAGCGCTACCTGTTCTGTGTTTGTATCTGGCTCTGCTTTATGTTAATGTTCAGGATGGCGACCATTTTTCTACAAATAGCCTGCCTAATCAAAGACCTGACCACTCTGATTGTGTACAAGAGGGCGGAGAAATGCAGAGCCTGAGTGGTCTGTAAGTGTCATAATTCACACTTACAGACAAAGGGGTTTCCTGACTACAAAGAAGTCTGCTAGACTTTCAGGCACACACGTGTGGGGGTATAGGGGCTGAAACTCCATATAAACAAGTGTAAGCCCTATACCCATTGTCTTCGTGGCTTTTCGTGATGTCTTCATTTGAACCTGTATTGCTGAATGAATTGCCAATTGCTTCATTGTCCAACCCTAAGTAAGTGTCTATTTCTTGTCTGTTATTTGTATTATTTTCTGTGTTCTCCTTCTTTAAGGAATAAACTATATTTATTATATCTAAGTCGTGTTTAATTCAACCCAGATATTTTGGTGTATATTATACCCTGTCACAAGCTACCGTGACACCCACCCCTTCAGATTTAGGTTCAAATTTTCTTGTTTACAAGTCTGATGAACATTTCTATATGTATATCATTTGTACAACAACTGTGTTTACGGATATGAAAATATGTACGGATACATGTCAAAACTTCAATAAAGTTTGAGTTTCCAGGCAGGATAACTACACTGCACTGGAGAAAGCCACAATGTCACTGTGTGACTGGGAGGACTGCGACAGGCAGTGACCCACCCAAGGGACTGATGCTGTGACCAGAGCCTACATAAATGGTGCCTTTTGGAATAGGCCAGTTGAACCTGTGGGCCCAGTGTATACTCCGAGATAAAAAACAAGGATTCAATCATTTGGAAATGTTTCTGTGATTTGTATTTTTCTGCGGTCCTCAATCTGGCATGGTCACTTGCATTCCGGTGCCCGGGAGCAAATCCTCTGGCCGCACCATATCAGGGCAAACTAGAGTCACGGTGGCACCGTAGTCTAGCAAACCGTCCGCCGTCTCCGATGGTCACCTTCCGCAGACGTTTCTATCAGACATCGTTGGGCTGCATCCCGCCTGGAGCAACCTCATGTCCTCCGCTCTCCGCTGCTGGTCCGGTGGTGGCAAGTGCAGTCTCTCCGCTGGGCATCCCTCTGTGGGCTGGTTCCATGGCTGTACTTGGCTCCTCTGTGTGTGCCAGTTGCACCCTAATGGGGTCCCTTGGACCGGTCCCGGTCTGGAAAGTCTGGCCTGAGATGCCCAACCCTGTTGCACGTAAAACACCGCCTCGCATGCTTGAACTCTGCAGCCTTGGGTGCGCTGCTTGCTGCTGCAGGCTGGTGTGTCCATTGAGGGGTAGTTTTGACGCCCTGGGCCGCGTGGCCCGCTCCTTTGCGTGCTACAGGGTCTTTCATTGCAACTCGGCTGGCCACATACTCATCTGCCATTCTCGCTGCATCCTCATAGGTCAGAGGTTTATGATCATAGACCCATGCCCTCACACCTGTGGAAAGCTTCTGCAGCAACTGCATAGTTTTTAGGGCACCAGTCCCAATGATCAGGGCTCAGTTAGAGCAGGCTATTATTTGTGATAGTAATAAAGTTCACTGATGTTGGGGGTAATCCAACAATGAACGCTGCGTGAGACTCAATGCATAGTGCCTGTGTAATAACATAAAGTCACGTGAGGGTCTCTGTGAAAAGCTGACTGACCTAACATATATACCATGACGGGCCAATCAACTAAATCAGTGAGACAAGCATGAGCTATATGGAAATATGAATAAAAGCATAACAGGCAGAGTACTCACGAATGCAGCAGTGCAAACCCCATGATGAGCGTGCCTCACGCTGAAGGTAGCAAGAAGAAGCAGTCCGTGGAATCCAGAAGCGGAGCACAGCTACAGTGGAACACTGTACAGTGGATTCCACGGACTGCTTCTTCTGCAGCAACTGCTCTTGGAAGAACAAGTCCAGTAGGGTATGGAATTTTGTAACCCCATTCCCCTCCACCCACTGAGTCCCGTATAAGGCCATCTGACCGGCATAGGTAATGAATGACTCCCGGGGAGTACCCCCCCCATCCGGGAACTTGCCCCTGTATGATTCAGGGGTCAGGGCGTACTGGGTCAGCAGTTTGCTCTTAATATGACCGCAGTCATCGGCATCCACGCGTGGAATACCCATCACAGTCCTTTTGGCTTTTCCAGATAACAGTGGTCGCAGTCTGACCACCCAGTCCCTCCTTGGCATACGGAACCGGGAACACTGCATCTCAAAGTCGTTCAGGAACGCATCGACGTCATCTGTGCCATCCACGAACTTGCTGAAGCTGGGAAGATCCACCAGGGGAAGTTCCCTGTTTACAAGGTGAGAGTGGTGGGCCTTTCCGAGAACTGCTGTCAGGAGCTGTATCCGCTCCGCAGTGCTAACCCCCGTGCCCCATGAAGCGAGGTGTGCAGTGAGCCCAGGGATGGCCGTTCGGCAGCCGCAGCTGCTACTTCATCCGCACTCCCTGGCGCAAAGCCACCCACGACCAGGGGGTCACGAGCACTCTCCTCATGTCCTTGCAGCCCCAGACCTAATGCACTCCGGGCTGAATAGCGCTCGCTGCCACAGCAGCTACGGGGACTTGTCCCTCTGGCAGGACCATGCGGTCCTCATGACGCTCCAAATCCTTGTCCAGTTGTACCTTTGACCGCCCATCTGTCGGTAAACCATACCCCGCACATCTCTCCACAACCTTCTCTCTGGTCAAGGATCGGAACCTTCCTGAGCGATTACTCATGGTGCCTTCGGGGTATGGGTAAAGGGACAGTGAATTCTCTCGTGCTCTTTAGAAGTGTGTGTCAGTTGCCACTTGTCTGAGGAGCTCGCAAGCTATGAGGTCCCCCACTATACTACAGAATCCCACAGGAGACTATAGTATAGGTTCAATCAGTATCCCACACGCTGTCACCAGTTAATATAAGCCTGTCACGATGGACACTAACTTATCAACACATTTATATTTTTGGGTACTCGATTGAACAGAACAAGGAGCAAAATAAATTGCGATTTATTTCCTTGATAGACAAACACACAACAACTTCAGAATACACTTAAAACAACACTTACTGGGATGGGGAAATGAAATAAATTTTCTTTTCCACGAAAACGCAAGAAATGCAGTCTTTGGGTAAAAAGACGTGTGACTGGATCGCAACTTGCCGATCCAATATCTCGGCCACCTCAAAATATTTCATAGCAGTTCGTAGGAATTCATTCGGGAGTCCTCAGGGCTAACGAATTCCGTAGTTTGGGGTTCATTTCTTGGTTGCGTTGGTATTAACCCCTTGCGTACTGGAACCGTACGGATAGCTCGTCGGCACAGTTATAGGATGTTACTGACTATCCTTAACCTGTGTACCCAATCCCCTTCATGGGAACATTTAACCCACCAATAGCCGCGTTGCCCGCAGTTTGCAAAACCGGGCAAAAATTCTTCCCGGTTTGCAAAGCGCTTGTGTCAGCTTGACACTCAGGCAACTTAGCATACCTGGGGTACACCCTCTTTCTGGTGCCCCTTTGTCTGAGGTTTGGCTCGAAGGTGTCAATGGCCCAGGATCTCCCACTCTGCAACATCCCGGCCAGTTTCACACCTTGGATCTCTGGGGATTTTCATCCCTGCATTTCCCTTAGACTTAGAGGCTCGCACTCAGCGGGACCCCTTTGAAATTCAGGACGGAAAATACCCCCAGCTCATTCACCCTTAGTACATTTACATGTTAAAGGAAATTTTCCCGGGCTTACAGAAACAGTTCCTGCCTATAGATTTTAAATGCACAGTTTTTATACACTTTAATAAAACATTATATTCTGGGTGTATTATCACTGTAATTTTTATCTGTAGTGTCATGTTTTATTTAATTACATTTGCACACCAAAAACCAGGGTGCTGGGTGCCCCCGTTCTCGAGTTAGCCCCCCTACTTGAAATGCCAGCAGGTGGGAAGCAAGTTCACCGAATTCTCAGGTCAATTGACACAGTTCCCACGCCAATTGACTTTCCGGAAAGTTAACCGAGGAACGGATACATTCTATCGGTAAAACCTAGCCGCAAACCACTTAACCAATTGACTTGTGGTTACAGGTCAAACCGATAGAAAATGGATACCCATACTTCAAACAGCTTGCTAACCGCAGACATGCTTCTTCAACCAGCGCTTGCTGTGGTGCTCAATACTCAATCTTGTGTCACAAAAGGGATATAAAAGGCAATGCATTTTCTTTCAGTACAGCAGGCAGGGAATAGCCTGCAAATGGGGGGTAAAAAGGCTGGGACAGGGCAAATACAGTAATGCATGGCAAATACTTTTAACCCCTTCATTCCCAATGCGAGTTGGGGATGATCAGCTGGATTTAATACCTTTATTTAGGCCTGATCACCCCTATACTCGTCACAAACATTGGTTAATAGGCAGATTTATAATGACGTGACGCATACATTCGGTGATCACGCAGACTATTCCTTATTATAAGCCTATAATCTTAAAGGTTGCTAAAAGTAAGTACAAACTGCTTTAGAACAGCTCAGTACAACAACGATGTACATCAGGGTACATCTTATCACTATTATTCTGAACAACAACAGAATATGCCTAAAGTACGTCAGGGTACATCTTATCACTATTATTCTGAACAACAACAGAATATGCCTAAAGTATGTCAGGCACAGTACATCTTATTCTTATCAATTTAATTCTAGGCGTTGATCCACAAGCTTGGAGTCAGAATCTTATGTCAGCAAAACTCATACTCGCAACAAACACATTCTTTCCTTCACACAGGAATTATTTCGGGAACACAGCGTGAGACATAATAGGACAGAGAAAAGACAGACACAATGGATTCTGAATACTGCTAATAATTTAATCTCCAGAGACCCCCCCCAGTCAATTTCATCAATATGTTAATTTCAAGAGTAATAGATCATATATTTTACATATATATATATGGAACACGAAGAAAAGCCTGCAACAGACCCTGAATAATAAGTACCTAAGTCCGATAATAAAGTGTATATAGTACAACACTCCTGACGGTGCTAGGGATAATTAATATGTGAAAACGAAACAAGAAAATGATCCCAACTAAAGCACACTGGTATACAAAAAATATGTGGGTATGTCTTTATTTATATAGCGCCATTAGTGTACATAGCGCTTCACATTAGTACTACACGTGACAAAATCAAATAAGAAAAATTGAACTGCTCCCCTCAACATTTATTGAGGTCCTAAAGGTAATGAGGTAGGTGCATCAAGGGTATGATATACTGTATATATAACCAAGAAAACTCAAAAAGAATTGAGTAAAGCACCCTAGTAGTTTGCACTCTTACCCTATATATTAACACATTGCTCCTAGTAACCAAGAGGCTGCGCACTGTTCCCTGTCAGGGTGTGGAACCGACGAAAAAACAAAAAAAATCTTTAATACATCTAATTATTACATTCAATAGTAAAAAAGGTTTTAAAATGTTTGTTTAAAATCCCCATGTGGGAGCGGTGGAGCGGGGAAATAGCGGGGAAATAGCGGGGAAATAGCGGGGAAATAGCGGGGAAACAGGGGAGGTTCTGATGAGTTACTGCGTGGATTCTGCAGACAGAAGATTACCTTCCCCTCCTACGGTCTCAGAGGCTCTGCGGTGTACGTTGGCAACATACAGGGTGTTGCTGTTCTAATTAGGTGACTGTAAGTGATATATTACTAATAACGATCCACATATGTTGCTAACATATACAGTGTTATATAGTAGCCTTGATTAACACGGATTGATAGACTGTATATGAAGTGTCTGTTTGGACAGCACTTAATTACACCAGTTGTACCTTAACAATACTGTTGGAGTATATAGGCTATTAGATGTCAAAAAGCAACACATGAAGCATAGTAGCCAGTGGCCTGCTGGAACTCAGATATCACACATACATACTCTATAGACACAATATAATGAACATGCAACGCAAATGCCTGTATAAGGATAAATCAGGCGATGCCACAATATAAACAACTCGTCTTGAACCAAAAAGTAACTGCTGTGTAACCACTGGTAATAATCTGCTAGTATATAGCGGTGAGTCCTGCAACACATGTAGCTATGCAGGAGGAACTTGTGCGTATTGCACAGTCAAGAGAACAACATAAATCACAAACAGTGGTTCGTGTGGGTTACACAGCAGTTACTTTTTGGATCAAGACGAGTTGTTTATATTGTGGCATTGCCTGATTTATCCTTATACAGGCATTTGCGTTGCATGTTCATTAGATGCTTTTTGACATCTAATAGCCTATATATTATATATATATATATATATATATATATATATATATATATATATATAACTCTGCGATAGGTGGGGAAAATGATTCCCACAGAGTGATTGGCTGTATAGGAGTTTAAACCCTATAAGAATCCCTGCAGCCCATCGGGAACCAGATTCATCTAAGATTAATATCGTAACTAAGATTCGTAACTGTAACGCTTGCGCTGCGCACGAGCAAGACAGGACCCGGTACTGAGGTGGGGAAGTGTAGAACCGCGCACCCACAGCAGCGGACGCACGTCTGGCAGGCGGATTGTCAACGTAGCTGTGTCTGGATTGGAGAGAGTGGGTTAGTCCAGATACTTGCCGTGGTCTGGTGTTGGAGATGTCAGAATTGTAGAAGTCCGTATAGCCATGATCAGGGTTGAAGAGGTCAGTAGAGTCGAGGGTAAGCCGGGGTCAAAATCCACAGGAGTTTCCAACAACAAGCCGGGTCGGTACACGTAGGGTTAAACTGCAGGAGAAAGCACAAGACAGGGAGCAAAGCACAACAGACGGGGAAGCTCAAGGCTACAACTAGTTATGCTCAGCAACGACTCTGAGCATGAGCAGGGTATATATGTGTATCAGGAACCAATAGAACAGGAGACGGAGCGGAGGCGCCAGCGGGAGCCGCGATAGGCTGCAGGAGACAAGTGGCTTAATGGTAGCTTGCCACGCAGCTGGGGAGCGGTGCACGACGTTACGTGTGCGTGCCGCGCGTGAGAGAAGCGCGACGCGTCTGAGGGGGCGGAGCTAAGCTCCGTTGCACATTAGAAGTGCTGCGCGTGCGTGCACCCCCGCTCTGCTTACAGAGCACGCACGCGCAGCTCTTCTAATGCGCGCTGATGCCAGAGTGGAGGTCTGAGAGATGACAGGTAAGAGGGAACACATCGTAAAGGACGTGTTCCCCGGTTCCTTACAGTAACAAGCTTCAAGAGTTCGTAAGAACTAAGGTTCCAAGATCCAATACTACAGCGGCAGAACAAATCAAGCAGCTCCGGTGGAGTAACGGTGGTTGCGAGCGGCGCCACTGACCAAGGACTGTTTCCAGCTCTGTTTGCGAGCAACTCCCACTCCTGGGAAATTGCTCCTAGAGACATTTGTTTCCAAGATTTCGTTTTGGGAAGAAGTTTTTTCATTTGCCCCCGTCCCAGTAAGTGTATTTTGAGTGTAAAAGTGTAACATAGTGTGTATCTCATTTGTGGAAATAAATTACAATTTATTGAAGTGAAACTTCTTACGTGGCACCTATTCCTGATGGGACAAAACTGGATAGATGGGGGCGAAATGTGAAACGGAAGTGACGTCACGTAATGGACGCCACTCCGCTCACACGTCCCCTGTCACACGCTCCTAATCGCCGCCGCGACTACCCCCCCCACCCCCACACACCCCCCACCCCCACACACACCCGGCTGCTGAAATATGCGGCGGCGATAGCCGCCACCGGTCCTAACGGCACGCCTAACTGTTTCACGACCGCTGCCATGCCGCGCATGCGCAGTTGTGATGGCGCCGCTGACGGACGCCACACATGCACAGAAGCGGCTGGCAGTGGCATCGTTCCACCCACACGCTCCTTCAGCTCTCCACTGACGCGGGCGTTCATGGGGCACAGGGCGCATGTACCCCGCGGGGGGGCGGGGGTGTGTGTGTGTGCAGAATTTGCGTGCGGGGGGTGTGTGTGTGCAGAATTTGCGTGCGGGGGTGTGTGTGTGTGCAGAATTTGCGTTAGGGGGGGGAGAGAGGTGGTGCGCAATGTTACACCCTGCCCCTGGCTGCAGCTGGACACATACACACTGACTGATTTTTAATGAAAACATCACCAACACAAATACAATTTCTGTGACAAAAGTCAAAGAAGTTTCACTTACTATGCGTGTGCACCGCACACACACCTTTTTTTTATCTCTTTGCCTTGCTCAATCAAATGATCCGGGTATAAAGGTGTTAAACGTGCTGGTCTCCTGTGACAATCTCCCCTGGCTAACTCATTGCCACCCGCTGGGCGGGCTCCATCAAATCTTTCAGACGCAAAGGGTTTCCCCACCAGGGTGCCTTTTGTTCTCCGGACCTGGCAAGTTACCCTTCCTCGCCCACCAAACAGTTTTGTCACCTTTGGTCATCCTCCGTCCTTTGAACTCCGATGTCTATCCAGACTTCCTGGCACCTAGGTGGATGCCCGGGCTGACTGTATAATATAGACATTTATAGTAAATGCACCAAACATTATAAAACGTATGTAGCCCTCTTTCCCCCTGACTAAGAAGACTACCGGTACTGCCGTTACCTGTCTGGCTGCCAGAAGACCTGGGGGATCCCAGCGCTGCACACACAGGAACCAATAATAGTAATAACCACACCACAAGTATGTAAAAACGGCTTTACTGAACACATATATCTTATACTTCCACCACACAATATATATATATATATACACACTCCCAACCCCCTTACACCAAGTGAGTGTCCCCACAGTACAAAGGGTGCTTGGCACCAATACCCTGATGTCCTTATACCCAATGTCAAGGCCCACCCAAAAGAGTGTATGGTAGCGCTACCCGTGAACCGTTGGTGCACTTTAGTTGAGGTACCTGCCGGGTACTCCAATACCCGGAGCGGCCGATTAACAACATGGATCCTGGAGATCAGCGAAGCCTCCGCCTCTGCGTGGGGTGGGTTCCAGCAGGATGGTCCCACCAATCAAATAGTCTTTAATGATGTATGCCTGGATGGGGTCCCAGACTGCAGGCTTTGCTTCACAACGTGGCGTCTTCACTGGCACTATAAACTAACTGTATACAGCTAATGGGGAAATGTCCCTAGCTTGGGGTTTCCCTGAAGCAGCCACAATCTAATTAGGTGATTGGGAGCTATCTTGGACCTAAGGGGGTTAATATGACCTAGTCTGGGTGCCACTGACACCCAGATCTTATCGTCCTTGTATCAGGCCTGGCTCCAACTGAACTAACTGTCAGCTCGCACTTCAAGCGCCCCCAGAGTTCCAACCTCCCCTCAGGAGATTCTAACAGCCCTATTGGCTGTACTGTGTCACATGACCTCAGCTCCTGGGGCATTCTGGGGAGTGTAGTTCCCCTGCAGATCGACATAGTGAGGAGGAAGGGGGTGGGGGTCAGAGGGAGACATGGCAACGGTAACTTTGGCCCCCAAACTCCTGCAAACAAAATAACTGCATTTCTACCCAAATATTGCACCTAAAACTGACACTCAGGAAGTTTCACATTTCTGGGGCAAAGGGAACATGAAAAGTGGAAAAGCCGGGGTCACTTTAACCTTTACATGTTATAGTACATGACCCCTGGCTTATGGTGCTATGTAGCTGCCAAGGACCCACGGTTTTCAGGGGTAACCAGGTGGGCTTAACTGTACCCCCTCCCATGACACACACACACATATATATACTAGCTTTTGTGCCCGGCTTCACCCGGAACATTTCCCTGGGCCACCCCCCCCCCTGCTGGATGCAGTGCGGGGTGAGATTTGTCTCTGTCTGTAGGTCTGTCTGTGTGTATGTGTATCTGTGTGTGTATCTGTCTGTGTGTGTGTGTCTGTCTGTGTGTGTGTGTCTGTCTGTGTATATGTGTGTGTGTCTGTGTGTGTGTCTGTCTGTGTGTGTCTGTGTGTGTGTGTCTGTCTGTGTGTATGTGTATATGTGTGTGTGTCTGTCTGTGTGTGTCTGTCTGCGTGTGTGTGTCTGTCTGTGTGTGTCTGTGTGTGTGTGTCTGTCTGTGTGTATGTGTGTGTCTGTCTGTGTGTGTCTGTGTGTGTGTGTGTGTCTGTCTGTGTGTATGTGTGTGTGTGTCTGTGTGTGTCTGTCTGTGTCTGTGTGTGTGTGTATATCTGTCTGTGTCTGTCTGTGTGTGTGTCTGTCTGTGTGTGTGTCTGTGTGTGTGTCTGTGTGTGTGTGTGTGTATATCTGTCTGTGTCTGTCTGTGTGTGTGTGTCTGTCTGTGTGTGTGTCTGTGTGTGTGTCTGTCTGTGTGTGTGTGTCAATCCCTTTGATAAAGTTGCAGTATTGTTACGAAACGCGTCAGGGACGTAAAATTACGACATTACGTCACCACATTGTCTGCGTGCTTTACGGCCGGAGCATGCAGGATTAGAATTGAGGCCTACTCTGATGACACACTGCGTGGAGGACTTCAATTGATTGCGGATAAGAACGGACGCTGTCGGATGCACAGCACAAGGGTTCCAGTTGGATTCCAAGACATCACGGGACGGTTCCTGCATCGGTGGTGATATTATTGTCACAAATTGCTTTATTTTCACTTATTCTTTGTAAGTGTTTTTAATCCCCCCCCCAGCAACCCCCCTCCCCCCATTAAACTGTACAGGATCACACTATGGGGCGTGCGCTCTCTCTTTTGTTTTTGTATATATACATATATATATATAATCCAAAAATAAATAGATGATACCGTTCTGTGGCTAACGAAATGCTTTTATTTGTGCGAGCTTTCGAGATACTGTACACTGATCTCTTCTTCCGGCGATGTTATATCAGTGTATCTCGAAAGCTCGCACAAATAAAAGCATTTCGTTAGCCACAGAACGGTATCATCTATTTATTTTTTGATTATTGAAGCTCGGCTAACACGGTACTGATACCTCTACATGTGTGTGTGTGTGTGTATATGTGTTTTAATGTGTCTTAACTCTGTGCCCAGGACATACTTGAAAACGAGAGGTAACTCTCAATGTATTACTTCCTGGTAACACATTTTTATAAATAAAATAAATGTATGTATAAATATGAGTGAAAAGAGAAAAAAGTAACCCGTATGGGAGCACTCAGGTATGCAAATTAATATATAGTATTTTATTTATTTGACACAATGCAAAAAAGGATTAGTAAACAGTACAAGATTAAAAACACTTAAAAAAGGCTTGGACCCCTGTCACGGGTACTACCCATGGACGCAAAAGTGCAAAATTAGGGAAATGACTCAAATTGTCAACCCTTGACATGAAAAGGATAGTGACTCAAGAAACACTAAGATGGATCAATATAAATCACAGTAGGTTAATGGGTTCACAGGCACCTATACAAGGCTAAGGATAATAAGTACTGCACACCAGTGAAATGGCTAGTCAGAATATAAATGACAATCATAGAACATCATGAATCTGCTTGAGCATACAATTATGTAACCAATACCAACAGCTCAAATAAATCACTTGTAGGAAAAAGGTAGCATGATGGGATGAAGTCACTAGATGTATAGAGCAGTGTGTGAATAGCATGTATGGAAAATAACCTGATGAACGCCTATTGGATAACCTCGTGTGTGTAGTCAATATCTAATTGAAAAAAATAAAGTGTCACAGTCCAGAAATAAATTGCACCAGTGCTGGGTAGCATAGTTACGTGAACATCTGTCAGGGGTCCTGCCTAGCACCCCCACTCCGACGCATTTCGTCCAGAGACTTAGACTTGGAGTGGTGAGGGAACTAGGGCAGGAGACTGTTTATATAGGATTGAATTTCGCGCCAAAAACTGGTAAGGGCGATAACAGCTGCAGCTGCTTATTTTGATTACCGGGTAAGTGCCGCTTCCGCGTGTCAGTCTGGCACGCATTACAATGTGGAGTCATAGCAATGTCCGCATGTATAATATGCGCATGCGCGACTCGTAAGTGCTGACTTGTCTCGGAATGTCTTAGCCCTACAGTGCTGTCTGCTGCGCGTGCGCATTATGTTGACTCCCGCTCTCAACGCTTATCATCATAAGGAGCAGGACGTGCCGTCACGCTGTGAATGCGTGTCGGCTTGAACCGCACACCGCGCATGCGCACTAGACATATTAATTGACCCATACGATCCTGCGCGGAGGCGCCAGCAAAAGTATCTGTACATACAAATAAAAATGTCTTTTATAACATTTATGCATGGAGCTAGAGGGATCAATATTAATGGTCATAAAATGACCCAAAGGCAGCAGACGTTGTCCATAGAGTATCTAAAGAGTGATATAATTAGAACATTATGTGTGGGCACTGCAATAGTACTCCCCAGAGGAAAGTAGACTTCAGTATACTTAATGTTGTCTATAGGTGAAGGATGGTGACCAGATGGTGGACAGTATATCCAAATACATTTCATCACTCTATAAGTACTGTATAAGTACCTCCACCCTGCACCATTCAGAACTATTGTGATAAGCTATGTGCCCTTAATCTCTGGGCCAATCAACAATACATGATCAAAACAGTGTAATATAAGACAAAATGAGTAACATAGAAATCATATGTCGATCTAGTCGAGATGTAATAGTGTCCAAAAAGTTGCACATTATTCTGTTATGTCCAAACTTTATCCCATAAGTCCATGAAGGTGCAAAAAATGAGCAATCCGAATATGGCAAAAAGTTAACTTTTCTTGGTATCAAAATGGATATCTGCACAGGGAGGTGAATTCCTTCCACATGATTGTTAATGATTTCTGGCGTCTCTGAGTTGTATGTATCCGTAGGTTTTGTCCAGGGTTCTACAGCATTTGAACCATGTGGAATCTTGATTACAGATACATATAATATTAGGAAGATGTTCTCCCAAATCCCATGATTGGTGTGGCTCTTGGTCAGGAAGATCTCTGCTTTGAGCCGCAGTATCTAAAAGATTACACAAAATACATGCAATAAGTGCACTCATCAGATTAAGTATAGAGCATTTTCCTATATACAGATAGAGTTGGAGCAAGGTATTTGTTACAGGAACATTGCGTAACCAATATAGTCATTCAGACCTTTCGGAATCATTGAATTAATTTGTGTGATCCATCTGGTCTCCTTTTTTAGCAGAGCTTTTTCCAGATCGCCTCCACGTATGCCGAGAGAGACTTTGTCAAGCGCAAAGGCCCTTATTAACGTGGTGTCCGCCGCATGTTTATTCAAAAAATGCCTGGCGACACTTGTTATTTTTTTGAAATTATCAAGGTCCCTTTGCGCATTCTTGACGTTCCTTACATGTTCTAGGACCCGAAATCTAGTCTCTCTAGTAGTCATACCAACATAGGGTAGGTCACAGGGGCATAGGATACAATAGATTACCCCTTTGGATTTGCAATTGAGTGAGGCGTGAATTGTATAGACATGGGTCTTTTGACTATTGGTAAAGGTGAGTCTGTTTTCCATATATTTGCAGGCTGAGCAATTAGAACATTTTGCAAAACCTATGCGTGGGGTGACGGACAAAAAGGTTTTGTCAACATGTGGGATGTAATGACTGTTGACCAAAGTATCTTTCAGAAATTGTCTTGAGTGCAGATCAACTGAGTGTTTTGCAGAAGGGCCTCTCCTTTAGCCCCACCATGTCTATGGATCTTTTTGAATGGTCAAAAGACCTGCAGCTATTCTGTCGATAGCTGCTCTTACATAAGTACTTCATCAAACCACATGATCCAGATCAGGATACGTCCTTATTAGTGGAATGGAACGAACAGGAAATATTGGCCCTAGAGGACCTCAATATATTACATCTTGAACAAGGTGTTGTTCCGGTTGACCAGAGTGCGTTACTGTCCAAACTTAAACCCAAGTCCAGCTTCTGCCCACCATGGCAAGTGTGCCCACAGGTAGAAGTTTATGCAAAACTTGTTACGGAAGGATTTAACAAGATTCACATTCAGAGAGGTGAACAGAACTTATCCAAAGCTGAAAGACGAGCAGTTGCAGAGCTACGTGACCTTAAGGAGGTGGAGATCAAACCGAGTGATAAAGGGGGAAATGTGATCATATGGCCGAAGGTGATGTATGAGCGAGAAGTATTTAAACAACTTAGAGATACCCAGTGCTATGATGAGCTGAGTAGAGATCCCACTATTAAGTTCAAGGAGGAGCTCGAGAGTCTACTCCGAACTGCCGTCCTGGATGGGGTAATTACTCAGCACAACATGGATGCTATGGTGACCAAATGCCCGGTCGTACCCACTTTCTACATATTGCCTAAGGTACACAAAAATCTCTCCCACCCCCCGGGTAGACCCATAGTATCAGGCATAGGGGGGTTGAGCGAGCAAATATGCAGATTCATCGACCTCTTCCTGCAATTGTCTGTTGAAACATTACCATCTTTTTTAAGAGATAGCATGGATGTATTATCTAAACTGGAGCACATCACGGTCGATGAGGGTGTTCTCCTCGCGACCTGTGATGTAGAATCTCTCTACACATGTATCCATCACAGAGATGGTTTAAAAGCGGTAAAATTTTACTTGTCCATGCAAAATCTCTCTGGTGATCTGATTGAGCTAATTATCAATCTACTGAATTTTATACTGTCCCACAACTATTTCATCTTCAAAAACAGATATTATTTGCAGAAGAGAGGTACTGCAATGGGCGCGACTTGTGCACCCTCCTATGCTAATCTCTTTCTGGGCTGGTGGGAGAGAGAAGTCGTCTTTACTGATGAGAATAGTGTACATACACATAATGTTCTGTTGTGGTTGAGGTACATCGATGACGTGCTTGTCCTCTGGCGAGGTAATGCTGGTGGGTTCTCTGCGTTTATCGATGCCCTCAACCACAACGATTTAAACATCAGACTGACGTTTCAGTCAAGTCCAACTAAAATTGAATTTTTGGACTTGACAATCAGTATCGGCAAGGGTGGAGTACTGAGCACCGACATTTTTCGGAAACAAACCGCCACGAATTCGATTCTACATGCCAAAAGCTTTCATCCCCCCCACCAAGTGAAAGGTATCCCCACTAGCGAGTTTCTTAGACTTAAAAGGAACGTCTCGTCAACCCATGATTTCGATTTAAGATCAGGGGAAATGAAGGCAAGATTCCAACAAAGAGGTTATAGTAAGACCATGGTAGAGAGAGGGTACCATAACAGTTTGAGTAAAACCCGTACCTCCCTTTTACAACCCTAGCCCAAGAAAAAAGATAAAACAGTTATCCGCTTTGTAGGGTCCTATAACCAGCAATGGCCATTACTACGTGGGGTCTTACAGCAACATTGGGGGGTGCTAATGACTGATCCTGACCTGGCACAGGCCCTGGGAAAACAAGTCACCATGACGAGCCGCCGGGCACCTAATCAACATTATAAATAGCCACAACATTTGAATATCATTAACATAACACTGAACCCCTTAATCACCTTATCGGGTACTAACCTGAAAGGTAATTAAGGGGTGAAGCCATCCTGCAATGCCTACAACAGTTATGCATAACATCCTCAGTGAAATAAATACCCATTGCCTAACCAAATTCCATTTAATCATTCAATCTGTAGGCTCACATGCCTCATAAAACATTGCATTTACAGTGTATACATGTAGCATAACATGTAAACTGCATGTACACGCTGCAAATCAATGTTAACAATACAATAATCCCACTCAAATCGCCATACATCACAAGAAGTATATTATTTAATCCAATAAACTCACCATCAATGAATTACCACACATCACTTACATCCCTAAACAATTAAAATACCATCCATACCAATTACACAATGAACTAAAGCTATCCTAACAGAGAACAACTTCAAAACACAGAAAAAAGTACACCAACAATTACAATATACTAAAGCAAGGCTTTCCATATCCTACTGTACGGCCTGGAAGCCCAAAACTTACATCTTCTGCTAATACCTCCTCCTCCTCTATTGATCTCTCTGTGGGGGTACCCCAGGGCTCTGTCCTGTGACCTCTTCTCTTTTCTCTGTATACACTCTCTCTAGGTGACCTAATAACATCTTTTGGGTTTAATTATCACCTCTATGCTGACGACACACAAATATATTTCTCAACACCCGACCTTACACCTACTGTACAAACCAAAGTTTCTGAATGTCTCTCTGCTATATCATCCTGGATGGCCCTCCGCCGCCTTAAACTCAACATGGCTAAAACAGAGCTCCTCATACTTCCTCCCAAACCTGGCCCTACTACCTCCTTCCACATTACTGTTGGAACTACGATCATTCACCCAGTAGCCCAAGCACGCTGCCTTGGGGTCACACTCGACTCCTCTCTCACATTTGCCCCTCACATTCAAAACATTTCTAAAACCTGTTGCTTTTTCCTCCGCAATATAACAAAGATACGCCCTTTCCTCTGTTGCTCGACTGCTAAAACTCTGACTCAGGCCCTCATTCTCTCCCGTCTTGATTACTGTAACCTCCTGCTGTCCGGCCTTCCTGCCTCTCACCTGTCTCCCCTACAATCTATCCTAAAAGCTGCTGCCAGAATCACTCTACTCTTTCCTAGATCTGTCTCAGCATCTCCCCTCATGAAATCCCTCTCCTGGCTTCCGATCAAATCCCGCATCTCACATTCCATTCTTCTCCTCACTTTTAAAGCTTTACACTCTTCTGCCCCTCCTTACATCTCAGCCCTAATTTCTCGTTATGCACCATCCAGACTCTTGCGTTCTTCTCAAGGATGTCTTCTTTCTACCCCCTTTGTATCTAAAGCCCTCTCCCGCCTTAAACCTTTTTCATTGACTGCCCCTCACCTCTGGAATGCCCTTCCCCTCAGTACCCGACTAGCACCCTCTCTATCCACCTTTAAGACCCACCTTAAGACACACTTGCTTAAAGAAGCATACGAATAGCACTGTGGATATTCTGAACACATGATACATAAAGCTTGGCCCCCTGCAGATGCACTTACCAGAACTCCCCCCTACTGTCTCTGTACGTTCTCCCTACCTACCAATTAGACTGTAAGCTCCTCGGAGCAGGGACTCCTCTTCCTTAATGTCTAAAGCACTTATTCCCATGATCTGTTATTTATATTATCTGTTATTTATTGGATTACCACATGTATTACTGCTGTGAAGCGCTATGTACATTAATGGCGCTATATAAATAAAGACATACAATACAATACAATACATCTGTCTAAAAATAAAATACATTTAGCACACATCAATGCATAGCCACAATGATTAACAATACAGAATAAGAAGCTTTAACAACACTATCAATTCTTACCCTGTATATATATCTGTACACATACATACAGACATACATACAGTGGGAAGAAATGATATGCATTATAAAAAATGAAAACATGAAAAAGCAACAAAAAAAACAGTTACATTAAGTACATTTCTTTATTTAACTTACCATTACTTGCCCCCACCGACTCCCGTTGATCAGCTTACTCACGAACCAATCCAGGAACAAATCCACGAACCAAACCAGGAACCAATCCAGGAACAAGTGCAGGAACCAATCCAGGAACCAAGCCACGAAGAAATCCACGAAACAATCCACGACACGATCCAGGAACAGGAAACCATAAAAGAAAAAAACATAACAAATTAAACATTAAAATAATAAAACATGACAATCAAGGGTTGTACTAGTTTTATTCTTAGTGAATCTGTATCTGTATTAAAATACCTTGTTCCGGGGTCTTCTTGACGTCCGGTGCCACGCCCTGGTCTTCAATCTTCAGGAGGAGGTCCGTCCTCCTCGGCGTCTGCCTTCAAAATTAGACGACATAGGCTTTTAAAGGCCTATGACGTCACATTTGTCGTCATATGGTTCCCACGGCCCTGATTGGGCCGTGAAAACCATGTGTTTTGGCCGATGTAAAAAAAATTGATGACGTCACATAAAGGCAATGCCAGCACAGCCAATCAGAATGGCTTTGCTGCAATTGCCTTTTAGAAAACGTCATGAAATGACACATTGCCGGACTCACATGGTAAGCCAGCCAATCAGAGCGTGGGAACTCCATCCCTACTCTGATTGGTTCAAGTACCATAGGATACAATAGATTACCCCTTTGGATTTGCAATTGAGTGAGGCGTGAATTGTATAGACATGGGTCTTTTGACTATTGGTAAAGGTGAGTTTAATGTTGGCAACGGACCCCAAGGATGATGCTGGCGACGGAGGCTTCTTATTGATGAGGTTAGTACAATTTTCTTTACATTTTAACGGTATTGAATGTGTTTAATAATGGCCAAATAATGTATTATCCCTATGTGGATAATAGTTATTTGGCACATTATTGTACTGTATGTGCTGGGGGAGGGGGTATTAGGCCCAAGGGTATTTGGTAGGACTCCCCTGTGGGTATTGGATGAGGGTGGTTGGGGGCTTTGTGGGGGAGGGTATGTGGGTGATGGTGGCTTAACCCCTTAATAACTGTAGCGGTTAATAACCGCTATGGTGATTAAGGGGTTAGGGGACATTAATTTGGATGTTGTAATTCTTGTGTTTGTTTTGCAGAAGCGGATGGGGCATGGGCAGGATGAAGATGAGGATGGGTTCATCGTGGCAGTGGGACATGGGTGAGTGCTATATGTATTTAATGTCTTTATTGTTGTGTATGTATTTTAAATGGACAACTGCACTATTATCCATTTGTGGATAATAGTCATTCTGCCCATTACTATACTGTATGTTGTGTATTGCTGCTATGTTTATTGGGGGCATTTGTCCCCAATAAACATGCTACTATGCGTTAACCCCTTCATTGCCTTAGCGGCTATCCGCTATGGTAATGAAGCAGCATTAATGTATTTTAATAATATTGTGCGGAAGCAGGAGGCCCCCTGAGCTGAAGCGCATTTATTTGTGGCTCAGAGACCCCCTGCCTCCCGAGTTACAGGCCCCGGTTTGGGCCATCGGTTACAGTGTGGACGCCATGTTTATTGCGGGGACGCTATAAACATGGCGGCGACACTGCCACCCGATGACACATACCGGGGCCTGTAACTCGGGAAGCAGGGGGTCCCTGCTCCACAAAGCAATGCGGTTCAGCTCAGGGGACCCCCTGCTCACTGTACAGTATAATTAAAAAGACATTTATGCTGCTTCATTACCGTTGCACATAGCCGCCAAGGTAAGGAACGAGTCTTTATTGATGTGTGTGTGTTTTTTTTATACTGTACATGTGCAGAGGGTCTCTGGAGCAGAACCGCGTTGTTTTCAGGTCCGGGGACCCCCTGCCCCCCGAGATACAGGCCCCTTTATGGGGTGCCGGTATCCCTCTGGTTTGTTTACAGGTCGCGGTCACGTGATCGGGACCTTTAAACGCCGAGGGATACCGGCACCTCATAAAGGGGCCTGTATCTCGGGGGGGCAGGGGGTCCCCGGACCTGAAAACAACACGGTTCAGCTCCGAAGACCCCCTGCACATGTACACTATGAGTAAAAGTTGTTTTTAAATACTTTTTTTGTTGCCGATGTTTGCGCTGAGAGAGCGGCTTGTCTCTCTCAGCTGCAAACATCTATCGGCACCAAAGGCTTATCGGGAGCCTTATCGGGAGCCAGGCTGTATCGCCACAGGTCATCGGCAGCTTTGCTTTCGCAGTGCTTCGGCAGGGATCGGAAGGATTCGGCCCTTACTGAATACTGCGAGGGCAAATCGCCAAAAAATGGCATGTTAGCCACCAATCCGCAACCCTTACCGAAAATGTTGGATCGGGGCTTACTGCATGAGGCCCCAAATGTTTTGCCGAGACTGAAATTGAACAAGTTTTTATTCGTAAATACAGCAAGACACACTAACTTAAAAACATAGACATACTGAAGACAGCCAAAATAATATCTGTGAAAAGTGGGAAGTGGGAAGTGGGAAGTTTCGTCTCGAACGAGACTTCATCAGGAGAGATTGCTGTGGAGCCTACTGTCCAGTTTGTATATTTTATACTGACACTCATCTGCATATATTGCACTTTTGCTGCGTTGCTAGCATTTTGCTACCAGCCATTCAGACATTCAAGTTCCTGTTTACACTGTGAACTCTCTCCGGCTGAAACCTCGCTGACGTCATCGAGCTCACGCGAGATTTGATTCAGTGTATGCTCTGTGTAGCGCCGGAGCAAGGGGAAGGCGGCGTCCCTCGTGGCTTTCGGTCCCTGCTGGGACATAGAGGGGCTATTGTGGCAAGACACACCGCGGACATCACACCGAAGTCCTCCTCTTTGGGTTCCTGCGTCTGAACGGGCTGAGTTGTACTCAAAAATGCATTTTATTCAGCTCTGTTTGTGAGTGTGTATTTTTATCCCTTATTCCATAAATTTATTGTTATACAATTTTACGCTATGAGTGCGCCTGTTTTTTCTGTGTTTTTGTAGATATATATATATATACATATATACATATATACGGATATAACAGTCTCATAAGAAAGTCTTATCTGTATCTTGTAGCTGTAGGGGAAGTCCTCTCTTCTCTACTTGTGTGCTATAGCAATATCAGGATCCAGGTTTAGAAATCTTGTCCCCTTTGTTTTGCTGTCAGCTTGCAGTCTCTTTGCAGCTCAAGACATCTGTTTGTTCCCCAAGTCAGCCCAGTTGTGTACTAGGTAACTCTCTTGTCTGTCCCAAAAAGAGAAGGACTTTGATATAGTCATTTATATGATGCCTCTATACAGGAGGGTGTTTTGGGGCCGGTAACTGGTGTAGCTTCCCAGCCAGGGAGATAGGGACCCGCTTTGTAGCCAGTCTCTAGCGAGCCAGGGAGATAGGGACCCGCTGTGTAGCCAGTATCCAGACAGACAGGGAGATAGGGACCCGCTGTGTAGCCAGTATCCAGACAGACAGGGAGATAGGGACCCGCTGTGTAGCCAGTATCCAGACAGACAGGGAGATAGGGACCCGCTGTGTAGCTGGTCTCCAGCCAGCCAGGGAGATAGGGACCCGCTATGTGGCCAGTCTCCAGCCAGCCAGGGAGATAGGGACCCACTATGTAGCCAGTCTCCCAGGGGGAGTAGGGTTTTATTTTATGGTTTGATTTTCTTAAAGGGACAGTGTGCTTTATGTTTTGTTGTTGTAGCTGTAAGAATAAACTACTGCAGTTACAGTTTAAACCGCTGTCTAAGAATCTTACTGACCCTGCTGCAAGGCTGTCCTGCCACCGTGTGTGTGTACGTGTGTGAACGTGTATTTGTGTGTGCGTGTGTGCGTGCGTACGCTCACCATGACACAGGTGCTGGATGTTGTGGTCTTGGCTCCAGTCTGTCTCATTAGAGCCTGTAACTACTGCAGCAAAGACCTGGGGACAGAGAGGTGACATGAGACAGACCTGGGGACAGAGAGATGACATGAGACAGACCTGGGGACAGAGAGGTGACATGAGACACAGACCCGGGGACAGAGAGGTGACATGAGACACAGACCCGGGGACAGAGAGGTGAAGTGAGACACAGACCTGGGGACAGAGAGGTGACATGAGACAAAGACCCGGGGACAGAGAGGTGACATGAGACAAAGACCCGGGGACAGAGAGGTGATGTGAAACACAGACCTGGGGACAGAGGGATGACATGTGACACAGACCTTGGGACAGAGGTGACATGTGACACAGACCTGGGGACAGAGGTGACATGTGACACAAACATGGGGACAGAGATGTGACATGTGACACAGATCATACAGGACCCCTATAAGCTAATATTGAACCATGAAAATAACCACAACATATATATATATGCGCATAAGTGTCAAAGAAGAGTGCTGCTGAGCATGGCAATATATATTAAAAACCAGAGACAAAACATGAAACACAGACAGAGCTCAGTGCTACATCCAATGACACGAATACACGGTACAGTGCCTAAATATATATAGATATCTTTTGAATAAAATGGTCTTTTAGTTTAACTCTTTGGCCAAAGTGTTGTAAGCCCTTGAGCCCCTCCAAGGCAGACCACGTCTCAAAGGTCCTAACACTAATATAAATTCTTAATAACCTGTACAATACCAGGAAGAATGTTTTATAATAAATCTGTCAAAATTAGTTATATAGTTCTAAGTCTGATTGAAGCTCTTATTAACCAGTATAATACCAGGAAGAGCACTCTGTATTAGATTTGTCACAATCAAACTGCATGCAAGTTCCCATGAGTGTGGAATGGAGTGAGCTTTAACCATTTAAAAGTGGGAGGGGGTGACCTTCAAACTAGGGAAGGAGGAGCCACCCTCCAAATCAGCTAGGACCAGCTGAACAACAATTGCAAAACATACAGGACCCCTATAAGCTCATATTGAACCCCCAAAATAACCACAACATATATATATATATATATATATATATATATATATATATATATATATATATATATATATATATAGGGAAAAAGAGAGGAGAGAGCGCACACCCATAGCGTAAAATAGTAAATTTAATGAGGGGAAGGGGAGGAGGGGGTAAAAAATGCACTTACAAAAGTACAATAAAAACAAGCATTGCGTGATTAATAATCACCACCATCCGGTTAATGCTGCATCATCTTGGGGCAATCCCAGTCTCAAAACATGAAGGATCGACGTCCCAGCACGTATCCAGGGCAGGTAAATGCTGTATAAGAGTCCAAGAAAGTGGCTCCGTTTCCTTAAGCCTCTGTAGCACTCGCGCATGGATCAGTCTGCTCCAGCGCTTGGTAATGACGTAATGTCAATGCGTCCAACGTGATGACGCTCCCTGACGCGTTTCGTCACTCACGGGTAACTTTTTCAAAGGGAAGTGTGGAGAAGGGGAAGGTCCGGTATTTAAATGCAAAATCCAATGATGTTAATTGATTGGGACGCCCTAACTCAGCTGAAAAAGTGCTTCGTGCTCTCTACAAATATACCACCAATGAATATATATAATATACACTTAATAAGATAAAACCTGTAAGAATTGGAGGAGATGGAGTGTAGGAGATGTAACCGCAGATAATAAATACAATACCTAAGGAGAATATACACATGTCATATATAATACATATGAGCTAAACAAACTGACATTAAACACATATAAAGAAAATATTCTAAAAACATATTAAATATCTATTTAGTTGTATAAAACAATATGGGTAAATGATTAACCCTTAATAATAAACATATATGATAGTGCAATTCCCATAAAGGGCTTGTACATATATAATCAATTAATGATATAACAAAAACTGAAAACATAAAACAATATATGAGAAATTATATAAAATAAATAAATATATACACATATAACAATAAACTAAGAAGTCAAAAAACAATTTCTTGACCCTTTGGAATGAATAAGAAATCTAACCTATAATATCCTATCTCATGCGGATATTTGAGTATATTAGGATTGATAGAGAACATTTTGGACTTAAATTTACATTTGAAATCAATAATTTGTCCACTGTCTTTCTGGATCTGGCCCTCAGTACAGACACAGACCTGAATATTATTTCCACCACACACTTCAAGTCTGTGTCTGTCAATAGCTATGTTCATACAGTGTACTCCCAGCTTTACACAAGAGGCACAGCATTACACTATGTATAGCTTTATACACATCAGTGTACTCCCAGCTTTACACAAGAGGCACAGCATTACACTATGTATAGCTTTATACACATCAGTGTACTCCCAGCTTTACACAAGAGGCACAGCATTACACTATGTATAGCTTTATACACATCAGTGTACTCCCAGCTTTACACAAGAGGCACAGCATTACACTATGTATAGCTTCATACACATCAGTGTACTCCCAGCTTTACACAAGAGGCACAGCATTACACTATGTATAGCTTTATACACATCAGTGTACTCCCAGCTTTACACAAGAGGCACAGCATTACACTATGTATAGCTTTATACACATCAGTGTACTCCCAGCTTTACACAAGAGGCACAGCATTACACAATGTATAGCTTTATACACATCAGTGTACTCCCAGCTTTACACAAGAGGCACAGCATTACACTATGTATAGCTTTATACACATCAGTGTACTCCCAGCTTTACACAAGAGGCACAGCATTACACTATGTATAGCTTTATACACATCAGTGTACTCCCAGCTTTACACAAGAGGCACAGCATTACACAATGTATAGCTTTATACACATCAGTGTACTCCCAGCTTTACACAAGAGGCACAGCATTACACTATGTATAGCTTTATACACATCAGTGTACTCCCAGCTTTACACAAGAGGCACAGCATTACACTATGTATAGCTTTATACACATCAGTGTACTCCCAGCTTTACACAAGAGGCACAGCATTACACTATGTATAGCTTTATACACATCACTGTACTCCCAGCTTTACACAAGAGGCACAGCATTACACTATGTATAGCTTCATACACATCAGTGTACTCCCAGCTTTACACAAGAGGCACAGCATTACACTATGTATAGCTTCATACACATCAGTGTACTCCCAGCTTTACACAAGAGGCACAGCATTACACTATGTATAGCTTTATACACATCAGTGTACTCCCAGCTTTACACAAGAGGCACAGCATTACACTATGTATAGCTTTATACACATCAGTGTACTCCCAGCTTTACACAAGAGGCACAGCATTACACTATGTATAGCTTTATACACATCAGTGTACTCCCAGCTTTACACAAGAGGCACAGCATTACACTATGTATAGCTTCATACACATCAGTGTACTCCCAGCTTTACACAAGAGGCACAGCATTACACTATGTATAGCTTCATACACATCAGTGTACTCCCAGCTTTACACAAGAGGCACAGCATTACACTATGTATAGCTTCATACACATCAGTGTACTCCCAGCTTTACACAAGAGGCACAGCATTACACTATGTATAGCTTCATACACATCAGTGTACTCCCAGCTTTACACAAGAGGCACAGAATTACACTATGTATAGCTTTATACACATCAGTGTACTCCCAGCTTTACACAAGAGGCACAGAATTACACTATGTATAGCTTTATACACATCAGTGTACTCCCAGCTTTACACAAGAGGCACAGCATTACACTATGTATAGCTTTATACACATCAGTGTACTCCCAGCTTTACACAAGAGGCACAGCATTACACTATGTATAGCTTTATACACATCAGTGTACTCCCAGCTTTACACAAGAGGCACAGCATTACACTATGTATAGCTTTATACACATCAGTGTACTCCCAGCTTTACACAAGAGGCACAGCATTACACTATGTATAGCTTTATACACATCAGTGTACTCCCAGCTTTACACAAGAGGCACAGCATTACACTATGTATAGCTTTATACACATCAGTGTACTCCCAGCTTTACACAAGAGGCACAGCATTACACTATGTATAGCTTTATACACATCAGTGTACTCCCAGCTTTACACAAGAGGCACAGCATTACACTATGTATAGCTTTATACACATCAGTGTACTCCCAGCTTTACACAAGAGGCACAGCATTACACTATGTATAGCTTTATACACATCAGTGTACTCCCAGCTTTACACAAGAGGCACAGCATTACACTATGTATAGCTTCATACACATCAGTGTACTCCCAGCTTTACACAAGAGGCACAGCATTACACTATGTATAGCTTTATACACATCAGTGTACTCCCAGCTTTACACAAGAGGCACAGCATTACACTATGTATAGCTTTATACACATCAGTGTACTCCCAGCTTTACACAAGAGGCACAGCATTACACTATGTATAGCTTCATACACATCAGTGTACTCCCAGCTTTACACAAGAGGCACAGCATTACACTATGTATAGCTTTATACACATCAGTGTACTCCCAGCTTTACACAAGAGGCACAGCATTACACTATGTATAGCTTTATACACATCAGTGTACTCCCAGCTTTACACAAGAGGCACAGCATTACACTATGTATAGCTTCATACACATCAGTGTACTCCCAGCTTTACACAAGAGGCACAGCATTACACTATGTATAGCTTTATACACATCAGTGTACTCCCAGCTTTACACAAGAGGCACAGCATTACACTATGTATAGCTTTATACACATCAGTGTACTCCCAGCTTTACACAAGAGGCACAGCATTACACTATGTATAGCTTTATACATCAGTGTACTCCCAGCTTTACACAAGAGGCACAGCATTACACAATGTATAGCTTTATACACATCAGTGTACTCCCAGCTTTACACAAGAGGCACAGCATTACACTATGTATAGCTTTATACACATCAGTGTACTCCCAGCTTTACACAAGAGGCACAGCATTACACTATGTATAGCTTTATACACATCAGTGTACTCCCAGCTTTACACAAGAGGCACAGCATTACACAATGTATAGCTTTATACACATCAGTGTACTCCCAGCTTTACACAAGAGGCACAGCATTACACTATGTATAGCTTTATACACATCAGTGTACTCCCAGCTTTACACAAGAGGCACAGCATTACACTATGTATAGCTTTATACACATCAGTGTACTCCCAGCTTTACACAAGAGGCACAGCATTACACTATGTATAGCTTTCTACACATCAGTGTACTCCCAGCTTTACACAAGAGGCACAGCATTACACTATGTATAGCTTTATACACATCAGTGTACTCCCAGCTTTACACAAGAGGCACAGCATTACACTATGTATAGCTTCATACACATCAGTGTACTCCCAGCTTTACACAAGAGGCACAGCATTACACTATGTATAGCTTTATACACATCAGTGTACTCCCAGCTTTACACAAGAGGCACAGCATTACACTATGTATAGCTTTATACACATCAGTGTACTCCCAGCTTTACACAAGAGGCACAGCATTACACTATGTATAGCTTCATACACATCAGTGTACTCCCAGCTTTACACAAGAGGCACAGCATTACACTATGTATAGCTTTATACACATCAGTGTACTCCCAGCTTTACACAAGAGGCACAGCATTACACTATGTATAGCTTTATACACATCAGTGTACTCCCAGCTTTACACAAGAGGCACAGCATTACACTATGTATAGCTTTATACACATCAGTGTACTCCCAGCTTTACACAAGAGGCACAGCATTACACTATGTATAGCTTTATACACATCAGTGTACTCCCAGCTTTACACAAGAGGCACAGCATTACACTATGTATAGCTTTATACACATCAGTGTACTCCCAGCTTTACACAAGAGGCACAGCATTACACTATGTATAGCTTTATACACATCAGTGTACTCCCAGCTTTACACAAGAGGCACAGCATTACACTATGTATAGCTTTATACACATCAGTGTACTCCCAGCTTTACACAAGAGGCACAGCATTACACTATGTATAGCTTTATACACATCAGTGTACTCCCAGCTTTACACAAGAGGCACAGCATTACACTATGTATAGCTTTATACACATCAGTGTACTCCCAGCTTTACACAGAGGCACAGCATTACACTATGTATAGCTTCATACACATCAGTGTACTCCCAGCTTTACACAAGAGGCACAGCATTACACTATGTATAGCTTTATACACATCAGTGTACTCCCAGCTTTACACAAGAGGCACAGCATTACACTATGTATAGCTTTATACACATCAGTGTACTCCCAGCTTTACACAAGAGGCACAGCATTACACAATGTATAGCTTTATACACATCAGTGTACTCCCAGCTTTACACAAGAGGCACAGCATTACACTATGTATAGCTTTATACACATCAGTGTACTCCCAGCTTTACACAAGAGGCACAGCATTACACTATGTATAGCTTTATACACATCAGTGTACTCCCAGCTTTACACAAGAGGCACAGCATTACACTATGTATAGCTTTATACACATCAGTGTACTCCCAGCTTTACACAAGAGGCACAGCATTACACTATGTATAGCTTTATACACATCAGTGTACTCCCAGCTTTACACAAGAGGCACAGCATTACACTATGTATAGCTTTATACACATCAGTGTACTCCCAGCTTTACACAAGAGGCACAGCATTACACTATGTATAGCTTTATACACATCAGTGTACTCCCAGCTTTACACAAGAGGCACAGCATTACACTATGTATAGCTTTATACACATCAGTGTACTCCCAGCTTTACACAAGAGGCACAGCATTACACTATGTATAGCTTTATACACATCAGTGTACTCCCAGCTTTACACAAGAGGCACAGCATTACACTATGTATAGCTTTATACACATCAGTGTACTCCCAGCTTTACACAAGAGGCACAGCATTACACTATGTATAGCTTTATACACATCAGTGTACTCCCAGCTTTACACAAGAGGCACAGCATTACACTATGTATAGCTTTATACACATCAGTGTACTCCCAGCTTTACACAAGAGGCACAGCATTACACTATGTATAGCTTTATACACATCAGTGTACTCCCAGCTTTACACAAGAGGCACAGCATTACACTATGTATAGCTTTATACACATCAGTGTACTCCCAGCTTTACACAAGAGGCACAGCATTACACTATGTATAGCTTTATACACATCAGTGTACTCCCAGCTTTACACAAGAGGCACAGCATTACACTATGTATAGCTTTATACACATCAGTGTACTCCCAGCTTTACACAAGAGGCACAGCATTACACTATGTATAGCTTTATACACATCAGTGTACTCCCAGCTTTACACAAGAGGCACAGCATTACACTATGTATAGCTTCATACACATCAGTGTACTCCCAGCTTTACACAAGAGGCACAGCATTACACTATGTATAGCTTTATACACATCAGTGTACTCCCAGCTTTACACAAGAGGCACAGCATTACACTATGTATAGCTTTATACACATCAGTGTACTCCCAGCTTTACACAAGAGGCACAGCATTACACTATGTATAGCTTTATACACATCAGTGTACTCCCAGCTTTACACAAGAGGCACAGCATTACACTATGTATAGCTTCATACACATCAGTGTACTCACAGCTTTACACAAGAGGCACAGCATTACACTATGTATAGCTTTATACACATCAGTGTACTCCCAGCTTTACACAAGAGGCACAGCATTACACTATGTATAGCTTTATACACATCAGTGTACTCCCAGCTTTACACAAGAGGCACAGCATTACACTATGTATAGCTTTATACACATCAGTGTACTCCCAGCTTTACACAAGAGGCACAGCATTACACTATGTATAGCTTTATACACATCAGTGTACTCCCAGCTTTACACAAGAGGCACAGCATTACACTATGTATAGCTTTATACACATCAGTGTACTCCCAGCTTTACACAAGAGGCACAGCATTACACTATGTATAGCTTTATACACATCAGTGTACTCCCAGCTTTACACAAGAGGCACAGCATTACACTATGTATAGCTTCATACACATCAGTGTACTCCCAGCTTTACACAAGAGGCACAGCATTACACTATGTATAGCTTCATACACATCAGTGTACTCCCAGCTTTACACAAGAGGCACAGCATTACACTATGTATAGCTTTATACACATCAGTGTACTCCCAGCTTTACACAAGAGGCACAGCATTACACTATGTATAGCTTTATACACATCAGTGTACTCCCAGCTTTACACAAGAGGCACAGCATTACACTATGTATAGCTTCATACACATCAGTGTACTCCCAGCTTTACACAAGAGGCACAGCATTACACTATGTATAGCTTTATACACATCAGTGTACTCCCAGCTTTACACAAGAGGCACAGCATTACACTATGTATAGCTTTATACACATCAGTGTACTCCCAGCTTTACACAAGAGGCACAGCATTACACTATGTATAGCTTTATACACATCAGTGTACTCCCAGCTTTACACAAGAGGC
Source organism: Ascaphus truei (assembly GCF_040206685.1). Lineage (NCBI taxonomy): Eukaryota > Metazoa > Chordata > Amphibia > Anura > Ascaphidae > Ascaphus > Ascaphus truei. The sequence continues at coordinate 966,786 of NC_134483.1, forward strand.
ACAGCATTACACTATGTATAGCTTTATACACATCAGTGTACTCCCAGCTTTACACAAGAGGCACAGCATTACACTATGTATAGCTTTATACACATCAGTGTACTCCCAGCTTTACACAAGAGGCACAGCATTACACTATGTATAGCTTCATACACATCAGTGTACTCCCAGCTTTACACAAGAGGCACACTACAGTACAGGGAAGTATTATCCAGTAAGTGCAAGAAATAAGAACAGACATTAGGAAAGGAAATCCCTGCCCCGGAGAGCTTACAATCTAAGAGGTCTGATGGGAGAGTTACAGGGAGACCGCAGGTGAGGGAGTAAGTGCTGTAGATAGCAGTGCTTGGCCACAATGACTGTGGGACAGTAGCTATGAGTCCAGGCTATTGATATGCTGCATTTAAAAGGTGAGTTTACCTTACTACACCTGGCCTGGCAACGCTTCATACCACACTCCGGACACGCTCCCTTTGCTGCGGGTGCGTGTATTACCACGTCCCCCTTCAGCTTAAGGGACGGGTCTGGTCTGCGGGCAGCACCGGCGTAACAACCTGCTACTCTCCCTACAGTTGCCCTAGGAGCCGCCGCCGCACCGGAGCCATGGATTCCTACGCCAAACAGGTATGCTGGAGACCCGCTTGCCTGCCGGGGTTTCCTTAATCAGTGCGACATTCAATTTGAGCTGACCCCCTCTTGCTTTTCTTCAGACCGAGCCAAAGTAGCCTATATCATTTCCCTTTTGACTGGGGATGCCTTAGCTTGGGCTTCGCCCATTTGGGAATTAAGGCCCGAGCTCACCCACGATTTTGCAAGTTTCAGAATGGAGTTTTGACTAGTCTTTGATACCCCTCATTGTAGGCATACTGCCGCGTCTTCTTTGTTCCAAATCTCGCAGGGTCGAAGGTCCGTAGCAAGGTATGCACTGTAATTCTGGACTATAGCTGCCGAAACAGATTGGAATAATAGCGCACTCACTGCCGCATTCTGTCAGGGCCTATCGGATTCTTTGAAGGACGATTTAGCGGCTCAAGAGAGACCGTCAGCTTTAGAGGACTTAATTACCGTATGTATTAGGGTGGACCAACATATGCAGGAGAGACGTGTCGAACGCCAACATCCTCATTTTGTTTCGCCCGTATTTTCTTTTCCCAGGAATCCTCTTCCTACCCTGCCTGCGTTGGACGCTCCCGAACCGATGTAACTGGGTAGTCAGCAGCTCTCTTCTGCTCTCTTCTGCAGAAAGACTGAGTCGGAGGAATGAGGGTCTGTGTTTCTACTGTGGCTCCTATGGACATATCTTGCCACGTTGTCCCATGAGACCAGGAAACGCCAGTGCCCAATAATTTATGAGGGGATCTCATTGAGTACAATCTCTTCTCTCACTTCTAATAAGGAAAATCTCCCAAAAAGAATCCTGCTGCCCATCCTCCTCAAAGGTTCCAACTTCCAGGTATCTGCCTCCACCTTCCTCGACTCTGGGTCTGGAGGTAATTTTGTGGACCAGGATTTCGCTATCAGAAACAACATCCCTCTGGTAGAGAAAGCGGTACCTGTCGGCTTCGAGGTCATAGATGAATGGCTGCTCCAACCAGGCTTCAGTTCTCTGGAGACATCTCTCTTGTCACTCTCCACAAAGGATGGACACTCAGAGTTGATCTCCCTTGATGTCATCCTCTACCCTTCAGTTGAAATCACTCTAGGACTGCCGTGGTTACAACATCATAAACCGGTTATAGACTGGACTGATAATTTGCCTATCCAATGAGCCTCCTCCCGTTAAAGCTCCTCGATACCACCCATAGTGGTACTTGCCGGCCTGGATACTTCCACTCCTGGGAGAACCTCTCTGCCCGAAGTCTATACAGAATTCCTGGATGTTTTCAACAAGACCAAGTCCGAAGTTCTCCCTCCACACCGTCCTTTTGACTGCCCAATCGATTTGGTGCCCGGATCCATCTTTCCCAAGGCCAGATCTTATCCCTTATGCTTGCCCGAGATGGAAGCAATGGCGGATTACAATGAGGAGAATATCAAGAAAGGTTTCTACCTCTCCAGCCAGAGCCGGTTTCTTTTTTGTGAAAAAGAAGGATGGAACACTTTGCCCTTGTATCGATTATCGTGGGGTCAATACAATCACTATTAAGGATCGCTCCCCCTACCCTTGATCTCGGAACTCTTTGATAGTTTGCAGGGCTCTACTATCTATTATAAGCTTGATCTACAGGGAGCACACAATTTGATTTTCATTTGCGAGGGAGACGATTGGAAGACCGCGTTTAATACGCGCAGTGGTCACTATGAATATCGTGTGATGCCGTTTGGATTATGTAATAAAAGTTTTCGCGATGTCCTGAATATTTTTGTGATCGTATACCTGGATGATATTCTTATCTTTTCTAAAACTCTGGATCAACTCCTGCATACCAAGCTTGTTCTTTCATGTGTACGCAAAAATGGACTCTACGCTAAGATGGAGAAGTGTCTGTTCCATCAGTCGTCTATCACATTCTTAGGCTATATCTTCTCTGACAAGGGTTTCTCTATGGATCCTGAGAAGCTCAAGTCGGTCCTGGAATGGCCACAACCTAACTCCTTAAAGGCAATTCAGCGATTTCTCCGATTCGCTAATTATTATCGGAAGTTTATTTGTAATTTCTCTGCCAATGTGGCACCCATTACCGCCCTCACTAAGAAGGGGGCCGATCCTTCTGAAGCCAACCTGGCCTTCGAGTCCCATAAGAAAGCCTTTGTCTCTGCCCCTATCTTACGACACCCGGATCCTACCCTTCCTTTTACTTTAGAGGTTGATGCCTCCAACATTGGAGCAGGTGTTCTCTCTCAAAGAGCCTCCCCTCAAGATAAGCTTGACCCTCGCGGGTACTTTTCCAAGAAATTCTCCCAGCCGAGAAGAACTATGATGTCGGTAATAGAGAACTGTTAGCCATTAAAATGGCATTGCAAGAATGGAGGCACTTTCTAGAAGGGACTAAGGAACCCATTTCGATACTCACGGATCATAAAAATGTGTCCTACATTGAGGGTGCTCGTCGCCTTGGATCTCGTCAGGCCTAATTCCGCTCTGTTCTTCTCCAGGTTCAACAACATCATCTTGTACATCCCAGGTCCAAGAACGTTAAGGTGGATGCCTTGTCTCATCAGTTTGCCACAGAAGAGAGGCCCGAGGAGGTTCCTGAAAACATCCCAACCTCTAAATATATTATAGGGGGCCAATTCCTTTGATATTCTGGATAAATTCTTGGAGGCCCAGTCACAGATCCCTGAGAGGCTAGAATTACCAGAGGGATATCTATATGCCGACCCACAGTTTTGTCACAAGATCCTTGAATGGGGTCACTCTTCTAGATCAGCGGGTCACCCCGGCATGAAAAGGACCGTGGATTTAATCAAGCGGACCTTCTGGTGGCCAAATATGCTGAAGGATATTCGGGAGTTCACCACCTCGTGCCCTGTTTGCACTCAAAATAAATCCGTCCGTCAAAAGCCTTCCGGTCTGCTATGTCCCCTTCCTGTCGCAGATCGTCCCTGGACATACATCGCTATGGACTTTATTGTAGACCTTCCACCCTCTAACGGAATGACCACAATTCTAGTCGTCATAGATAGATTTTCTAAACAGGCCCATTTTGTTCCCCTCAAGGGACTACCTAATTCCGCCACGCTGGCAGATGTTTTTGTAAAATAATTTTTTCTTATTCATGGTATTCCTCTTTCTATTGTTTCGGATCGTGGTACGCAATTCATATCAACATTTTGGTGCGCTTTTTCTCAAAGGTTGGGTATTTCTCTTCTTTTTTTCTTCCGTGTACCACCCCCAAACTAATGGCCAAAGCGAGAGGATGAACCAATCTCTGGAGCAATATTTAAGGTGTTTCAGCTCAGACTCGCAGGATAATTGTCTGAACAACCCACCTGTGGTCCAACAAACAGATCAATTGGGGTTTAAATGAGCGACCAAAACAATAAAGTTTTATTACATCAATTATTACACACTAAATGGTTAAAATAATAAAATAATTCCCCACGGAGGAGGTGTGGAGAGAAAGGAGTAAATAGCCTCTGGGTATCTATAACAAGGCTGATAGCAATCCCCTCCTTCTCTCCTGCCATCTTTAGGTCATATAGTAGTCACTACCACGCTGTAGTGGGAGTACCACGCTGTAGTGGGAGTACCACGCTGTAGTGGGAGTACCACATGTAGTGGGAGTACCACGCTGTGGTGGGAGTACCACGCTGTAGTGGGAGTACCACGCTGTAGTGGGAGTACCACGCTGTAGTGGGAGTACCACATGTAGTGGGAGTACCACGCTGTGGTGGGAGTACCACGCTGTAGTGGGAGTACCACGCTGAAGTGGGAGTACCACGCTGTAGTGGGAGTACCACGCTGTGGTGGGAGTACCACGCTGTGGTGGGAGTACCACGCTGTTGTGGGAGTACCACGCTGTAGTGGGAGTACCACGCTGTAGTGGGAGTACCACGCTGTATGTCACATTATATGCATAGACAGACTGTATGTCACATTATATGCATAGACAGACTGAATGTCACATTATATGCATAGACAGACTGAATGTCACATTATATGCATAGACAGACTGTATGTCACATTATATGCATAGACAGACTGTATGTCACATTATATGCATAGACAGACTGTATGTCACATTATATGCATAGACAGACTGTATGTCACATTATATGCATAGACAGACTGTATGTCACATTATATGCATAGACAGACTGTATGTCACATTATATGCATAGACAGACTGTATGTCACATTATATGCATAGACAGACTGTATGTCACATTATATGCATAGACAGACTGTATGTCACATTATATGCATAGACAGACTGTATGTCACATTATATGCATAGACAGACTGTATGTCACATTATATGCATAGACAGACTGTATGTCACATTATATGCATAGACGGACTGTATGTCACATTATATGCATAGACAGACTGTATGTCACATTATATGCATAGACAGACTGTATGTCACATTATATGCATAGACAGACTGTATGTCACATTATATGCATAGACAGACTGTATGTCACATTATATGCATAGACAGACTGTATGTCACATTATATGCATAGACAGACTGTATGTCACATTATATGCACAGACAGACTGTATGTCACATTATATGCACAGACAGACTGTATGTCACATTATATGCATAGACAGACTGAATGTCACATTATATGCATAGACAGACTGTATGTCACATTATATGCATAGACAGACTGTATGTCACATTATATGCATAGACAGACTGTATGTCACATTATATGCATAGACAGACTGTATGTCACATTATATGCATAGACAGACTGTATGTCACATTATATGCATAGACAGACTGTATGTCACATTATATGCATAGACAGACTGTATGTCACATTATATGCATAGACAGACTGTATGTCACATTATATGCATAGACAGACTGAATGTCACATTATATGCATAGACAGACTGTATGTCACATTATATGCATAGACAGACTGTATGTCACATTATATGCATAGACAGACTGTATGTCACATTATATGCATAGACAGACTGTATGTCACATTATATGCATAGACAGACTGTATGTCACATTATATGCATAGACAGACTGTATGTCACATTATATGCATAGACAGACTGTATGTCACATTATATGCATAGACAGACTGTATGTCACATTATATGCATAGACAGACTGTATGTCACATTATATGCATAGACAGACTGTATGTCACATTATATGCATAGACAGACTGTATGTCACATTATATGCATAGACAGACTGTATGTCACATTATATGCATAGACAGACTGTATGTCACATTATATGCATAGACAGACTGTATGTCACATTATATGCATAGACAGACTGTATGTCACATTATATGCATAGACAGACTGTATGTCACATTATATGCATAGACAGACTGTATGTCACATTATATGCATAGACAGACTGTATGTCACATTATATGCATAGACGGACTGTATGTCACATTATATGCATAGACGGACTGTATGTCACATTATATGCATAGACGGACTGTATGTCACATTATATGCATAGACGGACTGTATGTCACATTATATGCATAGACGGACTGTATGTCACATTATATGCATAGACGGACTGTATGTCACATTATATGCATAGACGGACTGTATGTCACATTATATGCATAGACGGACTGTATGTCACATTATATGCATAGACAGACTGTATGTCACATTATATGCATAGACAGACTGTATGTCACATTATATGCATAGACAGACTGTATGTCACATTATATGCATAGACAGACTGTATGTCACATTATATGCATAGACAGACTGTATGTCACATTATATGCATAGACAGACTGTATGTCACATTATATGCATAGACAGACTGTATGTCACATTATATGCATAGACAGACTGTATGTCACATTATATGCATAGACAGACTGTATGTCACATTATATGCATAGACAGACTGTATGTCACATTATATGCATAGACAGACTGTATGTCACATTATATGCATAGACAGACTGTATGTCACATTATATGCATAGACAGACTGTATGTCACATTATATGCATAGACGGACTGTATGTCACATTATATGCATAGACAGACTGTATGTCACATTATATGCATAGACGGACTGTATGTCACATTATATGCATAGACGGACTGTATGTCACATTATATGCATAGACGGACTGTATGTCACATTATATGCATAGACGGACTGTATGTCACATTATATGCATAGACGGACTGTATGTCACATTATATGCATAGACAGACTGTATGTCACATTATATGCATAGACAGACTGTATGTCACATTATATGCATAGACAGACTGTATGTCACATTATATGCATAGACAGACTGTATGTCACATTATATGCATAGACAGACTGTATGTCACATTATATGCATAGACAGACTGTATGTCACATTATATGCATAGACAGACTGTATGTCACATTATATGCATAGACAGACTGTATGTCACATTATATGCATAGACGGACTGTATGTCACATTATATGCATAGACGGACTGTATGTCACATTATATGCATAGACGGACTGTATGTCACATTATATGCATAGACGGACTGTATGTCACATTATATGCATAGACAGACTGTATGTCACATTATATGCATAGACAGACTGTATGTCACATTATATGCATAGACAGACTGTATGTCACATTATATGCATAGACAGACTGTATGTCACATTATATGCATAGACAGACTGTATGTCACATTATATGCATAGACAGACTGTATGTCACATTATATGCATAGACAGACTGTATGTCACATTATATGCATAGACAGACTGTATGTCACATTATATGCATAGACGGACTGTATGTCACATTATATGCATAGACGGACTGTATGTCACATTATATGCATAGACGAACTGTATGTCACATTATATGCATAGACAGACTGTATGTCACATTATATGCATAGACAGACTGTATGTCACATTATATGCATAGACGGACTGTATGTCACATTATATGCATAGACAGACTGTATGTCACATTATATGCATAGACAGACTGTATGTCACATTATATGCATAGACAGACTGTATGTCACATTATATGCATAGACAGACTGTATGTCACATTATATGCATAGACGGACTGTATGTCACATTATATGCATAGACAGACTGTATGTCACATTATATGCATAGACGGACTGTATGTCACATTATATGCATAGACAGACTGTATGTCACATTATATGCATAGACAGACTGTATGTCACATTATATGCATAGACAGACTGTATGTCACATTATATGCATAGACAGACTGTATGTCAAAATATCAGAGCTTGATGAACCAGACAAAACCTAAACTGTCAGAGTGTAAATAACAAGTGTATCTTCCAAGATTGCAACACAGACTATGTCAGGGTTACATTGATACATTCATGTAACCAAACCAATGTATATCAAGGGACAACTTGCTGCATGCAGCGTGTAATCACTTGGGCACAGCGAGTCCACAGAAAAGCCACACTGTAACCAATTATACCCTATGACAAAGACATAATGCAGTGTGTACAATGTAGACTATGGCAAATCCTTGCACTGCAATGTGATATTAATTCCACCCTCTTTTGAAACTCTAGTTGGCAGAAACTGCCTCCCCTTTTCTAAGCCCATCTTGCTCGCTGGCATCTACCGCCCCTCTACCGCCCCTCTACAACCCCTCTACAACCCCTGACTGATATCACCCAGTTTCTTGGCTCCATTTCCTCTCTGAATGAGAAGAGTGAGCTGCTAGTTCTAGGGGATTTCAACTTCCTTGGCTTGACCCTAAAAACCACAAAATCCAGATACAACTAAAGTCACTTAACCTATCGCAACTCATTTCCCAACCCACACGGATAAACCTGAAATCGCATAACCATTCCTTGCTAGACTGGATTCTCTCCTCAAATCCCAGCAGAATCCAATCCTCTGGCATCCTTCCTGACATTTTCAGTGACCATGCAATAGTGTACTGTGTAAGGAAAATTAAACCGCCCCAATCAAGCCCTAAAGTTCTCCTCACTAGAACATTTAGACACTTTAACCCACAACAGTTTCTGGCTGACCTTACCAACTGCCCATGGCACAGAATCGATTTAATTCCCGACCCTGATTCGGCGCTCGACTATTTCCAATCCAAGTTCTTAAAATTCTGTGATACCCATGCTCCACTACGCAAAATAAGGGTACGGGGGGCCTACCATCCATGGGTTACACCTGACCTTATAGCACTCTACCAGTTCAGGGATACCTTGTGGAAAAGCTACAAAGTAACTGGCACTAACAAAGATCTCAATCACTACAGATGCATGCGGAACATGTGCACAAAGCAAACAAGGCACGCAAAAGCACAATATTACTCTGACAATCTCCACCAAAATACTTCAAACCCAGCTAACTTCTGGAAGGTTATCAACAATATATTCCAGCCTTCTAACCACCAACAGCCAAGTAATATCACTAAGGGGGATATTACTCTGACAAACCCCACTGACATTGCAAATGCATTCAATGATTACTTTGTGGGGTGTGCCACTAACTTATTAGCGAAACGCAGCCCAAACCACAAACCTGAATCTCATCCTGGGAGTACCCACATAGCCCCACCCCCTCCCAACACTGCCCACAATTTTAAATTTAGCCCAGTATCCGAAGAGGAGATTACACAAGCGCTCCTCAAATTAAAACTTGCGTACATAGTCAACTCTATCCTGTCTGCAGGCCATATCCCCAAGACCTGGAAAACTGCCAGAGTTGTCCCAATCTTCAAAAGTGGGGACAAAAACATTGTCTCAAACTACAGGCCAATCTCACTTCTCCCAATTCTATCCAAAGTCATGGAAAAATGTGTCCACTCCCAATTAAGCGATTACTACACCAAGACAAATTTCCCTAGCCAATTCCAATCTAGCTATCGCCCCAAACACTCCACCATAACTACCCTGCTAAAAGTTTGCAATGAAATCCAGTGTGGAATGGAACGGGGACAACTCGCTGGTGCAGTATTCCTAGATCTTGCAAAGGCTTTTGACACAGTTGATCATGTTATCCTGCTTAACAAACTCCAGAGCTCTGGAATAGGGAAACATGCTTTAAACTGGTTTCAGTGCTACCTATCAGGAAGATCCCAACATGTGTCCATCTCTGGCTCTAACTCCAACCCCCTGGATATCACCTGTGGTGTCCCGCAAGGCTCTGTTCTGGGGCCCCTACCCTTCTCAGTGTTCATTAATGATTTTCCCACAGCTTGTCAGGAAGCCTCAATACACATGTATGCAGATGACACAATCCTATATGCACACAGCCATAGCTGTTATAACAATGGTATTTGGGACCAAGACTAAATTTTTAAAGCTTCCAGCGACTGAGCTCCTGATTAGAACCAACGCTAACACCACCCTAACCCCTGTCACTAGTTTTAAATACCTGGGCTTATGGTTTGACTCCCACTTAACATTCGGGATGCACATTGATACCCTGACAACCAAGACCTATGCCAAACTAGGGGTACTTTACAGGAACAAATCCTCCTTTGCATTCAGCTTCATTTTTAAAACAATACACAACAGTTAACATTTCTATTCCTGCTGCGGGACACAGTAAATCAATTTGTTTTGTTCCCTGTTTCCCATGGGATGGGTTTTTTACCAAGCAGATCCATTTACTATTGCCTATTTGGGTTGATCCCCTCGGATCTTCATATCCCCATTTCCTTTCCCCTCTGCTGATCCCCATGGGTCCAGATCCAGACCTGCATAGTACCCTTGAGGGTTGTTTGTTGTTGGGGAAGAGAGGGGGGGGGGAGGGGATGGAGGCGGAGGGCAACTGAAAGGGGGGTGGGGTGGGAGGAGGGGGGCAGGTGGGAGGGGGGGCAGGTGGGGGGAAGCGGGGGGGGAAGGAGGGAGGGGGGCAGGGGGGGAGGTGGTGGGGGGGTAATTGGGAGGAGACTTAGTGGTCCTTATTTTGTTTTTGAGAGTTATATGGGATAAGCGGTCTGCTGCAGCCTTTATAACGGACACTTCAGGTAAAATACAACAGTATCATCAGCATTGTTCATTATATGTTCCCTTTAACGGACATAGTTTCCTATGAAGAGGGGGGGGGGGAGGGGACGGGGTATGTGGGAAACGTGAGTACCCAAAGGGGGTCAGCTTTGTTCATATTTGTTATGCGTGTTACGGCAGATCTGAGATCTGGGGCCCCTTCGGGTCTGGTCCGACCATAGGTGGACAGGCAGGTAGTAGACTCGGCCCGGGACCCCACAGTACTGATAAAAGGGTGGTACGGAGTGCTTCGTCGTTTTGCAGGCCCACAGTCTCGCGCTGAGCGCGTTTCTCCTTTAGTGTCTGGGGACTAGTCTTATGGGGCGCTGTACTCACGGTTAAGATGAGGAGATTGTCCGTGATCTCCGCCTTTCGGTCACGTACCTCAGGAAGTGTTTACACTGCGGCTTTTGCTCCTATTCCTCCCCGGGAGTTTTTCCCCCGCGGTTTGCGGAGGAAGGAGACAGGGAGGGGGAGGAAAGATAACACGAGGGGGCAGGCCACGGCTCTCCTTCAGCCGCTCTCCTCTCTTGCTTGACAGAGGGGTTGTTTCCTCCTCCCTCCGATCCCCTCCACGGACCGGCTTCAGGTAGCTGTTTCTGGTCCTCGGGGAAATCCTGGGTGTGATGGCGGCCATCTTTGTTCCACGTTCCTTCGGGTGCCGATCTAGGAATGGTGGGGGCCGTCTGCAGTCGACTGTGGGGCTTGCCTCTGGGGTTCTTGCTTCCGTGGGTTCACTGTAGTCCTGGTTTCCGCTGGATTTTTCTGGATTCATGGGGCGTCCGCTGTCAACATAGCAGGGTAGAGCCTTGCTGGGGAGAAACTGTCAACTGGGATCGAAGTAATGTAGGTAAGTTTTGGCATCTTTATCTTCGTGCTTGTTGTTGCTTTTGTCCAGCTAGCCGTTGTGATGCCCTGACCGTTGGTTCTTCAGCATCCAGGTTGTGGGCCCCGGATGTGTCCGAATCCCATGCTGGAGGGGGGTCAAGGCCTATAGCTTTGGCCAGGCGGGTCATCTCTGTGGGGTGCCTTATTGTGTGGAATTTTCTGTTTCGGTTTACGATTAATTTGAAAGGGAAGCCCCATTTATATTTTATGCCTTGCTCCCTCATTAGTTTAGTTAATGGCTGTAGTTCCCGCCGTTTGTCGACAGTAAGCTTTGATAGGTCATTGTAGACCTGGAGATGGTCGTCTCGGAATGTGATGGGTTCCTTCGCCCTGCTAGCCCTCATGATTTTGTCTTTGACCGTATGTCGGTGGAGGCGCGCTATGACGTCCCTCGTTTTATTCGGGTCATCTGAGCGCGGTCCCAGGGTGCGGTGGGCCCTGTCCATCTCCAGGTCTTTTACCTCGAGGTCGTCACACAGTGATATGAAGAGATCAGTGAGGTATGTCTGCAGCTGGCCGGGGAGAACAGATTCAGGGATGCCTCTTAACCTGATATTCTGTCTTCTATCACGATTTTCGTGATCTTCTAGTGTGTCCTTCAGGTTACTTACCTCCATTCCCAACCTGAATATCTCCCCCTCTGCGACCGTTTGTGCCTGGTGTGTTTCCCCCATCTTGACTTCCAGGGCGGTCGTGCGTTCCGTTAGGCCATTAATGTCCTGGCGTAGCTCCGCTACTACAGCACGCAGCTCACTCTGGATAGAGACGTGCAGGTCATCCAGCATACCCTTCATCATTTCCTGCATATATGCTCGGGTGAGGGTCGTCTCTGGGTTATGGGTGTCCTCTCCCCGGTCGCGCTCCGGGACCTGCGGCCTTGCACCTTGTGCGCTCGTGGAGCTGACGCCATCTTGAGATTTGCCGGCCGCCTCAGCGTTTTTTTGTGAGGGGGAGAAGAATTTCGTCACCCCTTGTGCAGGTTGTGATTTTTGCTTAGCTGCCATGCCTGCTTGTTCGGGCAGCTGTATTCAGTATTTTGGGGTCTGGGGGTTGGGGGGAAAGGTGCTTTTAGTCTTGTTTAGCTAGTAGGGTCTGCGGAGCGCCTGTCTCAGCCATTCCTGTTGGCGTCCTGGACACGCCCCCCTTTTTAGAACATTTTTAATGGGGCAAAGTCATTTAATCGTGTCAGTGTCCGCTGTGCCGCTCCTCTGCATGCGAGCCACTTTATTGCATCCATGCTTGGGTTTTCAGGGGCTATACGGACATTGCCTTGTGGCCGGGGCATGTGTAACTGCTTTTGTTTTTTTATTCTCCTGCCTCAGCAGCCCCTGGGCTAGGATTAGGCTTATTTTCTATGTTGTGGTGTTTATTTATTTATTTATGTTCCTGGGGGGAGATGTGCCTTTAAATCCAACCTGCGGCGGCCATCTTGGATTTTGCCGACACGCAGGCTGAAACGCAGGGAGCCAGACAGCTCCGATCCAGGCAGCAGCTGTTCTCAGCCCCTCTCCTCGCAGCGACGGTGCAGACAGGTGGAAGGCAGCACAGGGAGGCAGCGGGTGATAGCGGGAAGGCGCGCTGATCGAGTTTACTGCCGGCCGGGAGAGGTAAGCACGGCGTGCAGCTACAGTGCCATGGTGGCCATTTTCATTAGCCTCCAGCCGCACCGGAGCCCCGCGCTACCACCGCGGCCCCACCAGCAGCCTCAGTCCCCCCCTCACAGTGTGGACGCCGGGAGGTGACCTTTTGGGATTTTTATTCGGCAGGTACCAGTTTTTTACCTGGTATGCAGATATAAATGTCCTTCCAACTGCCTCCGGCTGCTTTGCTGCACTACTTTGAGAGGTTTTACTTGCTGTTTTTATTCAGTCACGGCAGCCATCTTAGATTTTTGGCGGCCTGCCAGGGAAGCCTCCGGGGACTGTTATTTTACCTCTGGGCTCTACTCTGACTATTTTCCAGCCCGTATGGAGCCCTCCACGTTTAGCGGGTGTCTTCCCCCAGTAGTAAAATCAGTTCGGGGGGAGAAGATCTGTTTTTTTTGGACCCTTTTCACCCTGTATTGGGGATCTTTAGGACGGAGCTCCTCTGAAACACGTCTTCCCTGCTTCACATCTTGTCCACGCCTCAGGAACAAATCCTCCTAAGTCTCCTGGTCAGAAAGCGTATCGCACAGAGGATGCCAATTCCAATTATTGACTATGGAGACATAGTATATGGTTCGGCAACTCAAACCCACCTTAGCAAACTTGACACCCTCTACAATTCAATTTGTCATTTCGCTCTGCAATGCAACTACAACACACATCACTGCGAAATGCTCAAAGAACTAGATTGGCCATCACTAGAGTCTAGGCGCAAAGTTCACCTTTCCTGTCTTGCCTTCAAATACTTTCTGGGCAAGCTACCCAGCTACCTGAACAAACTCCTCACCCCTACCACCTGCAGCACCTATCACCTGAGATCTGACTTCAAAAGACTGTACATGGTCCCAAGGCTCAACAAAGTATCCGGCCGCTCCTCCTTCTCTTAAAGTGCACCCCAAAACTGGAACAACCTACCAGAGACTCTCATATCCACCACCAGCTTAAGTTCTTTCAAATCTAAGGCTGTCTCACATTTTAATCTGGTCTGTAACTGTTTCATTCGCCCATAATATATATTCTCTTTAACTGTACATGCAATGTCTTGTATATAATGTATACCCTGCGCATTATGTAACTGTACTTGTACTGTAACCATGTATTATTTGTCTTCCTCTGTCCCCAGGACATACTTGGAAACGAGAGATAACTCTCAATGTATTACTTCCTGGTAACACATTTTATAAATAAACAAATAGGGGGAGGATGAAGCGTATTAATCACGCGAAACATATGTTGGCAGAGTAGGACGTCGCGGAGGTGACGTCACGAAGGAACTGTGGTCCTTGCGGATCTCTACAATTACCGCTTGTATCTAACTACATTTTATTTGGGTTCGCTGTAACCCCTATATGTGCAATTAATGTGTCTGCTGGGCATTGAGTTCCTGTCTCCACACTCAGTCAGTGCTCAGCATAGATTCCTGTAGCCCAGTGCTGTCCGGTCTTGTGCTGTCCGGTCTTGTGCTGTCCGGTCTTGTGCTGTCCGGTCTTGTGCTGTCCGGTCTTGTGCTGTCCGGTCTTGTTCTGTCCAGTCTTGTGCTGTCCGGTCTTGTGCTGTCCGGTCTTGTGCTGTCCGGTCTTGTGCTGTCCTGTCTTGTGCTGTCCGGTCTTGTGCTGTCCGGTCTTGTGCTTGGCTCTCGCTCTTGTATTTCAGTTTCCACATTCCTTACCCGGCTTGTCTGCATATCCTCTTTGGATCTCGTCCCTGGCAAACCCCTTCTACGCTGTCTTCTATACTCCTTGGACTTGGCAAACGGAAACTGACTACGGAACTCTTGTTACGCCGGTGCTGCCCGCAGACTAGACCCGTCCCCTGTGCTGAAGGAGGAGGTAGGAATACACGCACCCGCAGCAAAGGGAGCGATTCCGGAGTGTGGTATTAAGCGTTGCAAGGCCAGATGTAAGTAACATAGACAATACTTGCCGGTACCGGGTATAGGAGTAGAATAGTGATTGCATTGCCGAGGTCAGGGAGCGGAGAGATGAGGAAGGTTGAAGTCCAGGCATGATCGTGGGATGCCAGAGAATACGTAGTGCAAGGAGAGCCGAAGTCGAGAGCCAAAGGGGGTAGACGTATGAGTCGTGTCAGAACCTGTAGTAACCGAGAGTACACCAAACACTTCCACACTCCGGGCACGCCTCCGCTGCTGTGGGTGTGTGGTGTTCTCACTTCCCACCTCAGTACTGGGGTCTTGTCAGGTTTGCGGGCA
Organism: Ascaphus truei; assembly: GCF_040206685.1. Lineage (NCBI taxonomy): Eukaryota > Metazoa > Chordata > Amphibia > Anura > Ascaphidae > Ascaphus > Ascaphus truei. Next base: position 982,189 of record NC_134483.1, read on the forward strand.
GCACGAGCATTACAGATAGATTGCAAAGGAGGAAGTTGTGAAGCAGGGAGCCTGTTAGGAAGTGTGCTACAATAATCCAGGTGGGAGAGGATAAGGGCATGCATTGGAGGTTTTGCAGCAGATTGATAAAGGAAAGGGCGGACCTTGGCAATATTACGGAGGAAGAAGTGACACACAAAAGCCATAGCGTGAATGTGAAAGGAGAATGAAAGGCATGAGTCAAATGTAACTCCTAGGCATGTGCTTTGTGACAGAATAGATGGTAGAACCATTTATGGTGATGGGAAAAGGTGATATTAGGCCAGATTCAGGAGGATATACGAGGAGATCAGTTATAGACATCCACGAGGATATAGCCAAGCGGCAACCCGAGACGTGGGACTGGATTGCAAGAGTGTGGTGTGGTGGATATATATCTGCATAGAAATTATACTTAAAGCCAAAGGATGAGATCACCAGGTGATAGTATGTAGTGAGAGAGGTCCCAGAACAGAGCCCTGAGGTATACCAACACACAGATCAACAGGAGACGAAGACATGTTAGCAACACAGCTGGAGCATGTGCGATGGGAGAGGTGTGATGGTAACCAGGATAGAGCTGGGTGATGGCTACCAAGAGAGTGTAAAATATGAAAGAGAAGCGTGATCAACAATATCGAAGGGAGCTGAGAGATCGCGCAGGATTACTAAGTAAGAGGGGCCTTCGGAATTTTCTTTATGTACATCATTGGTTACATTGGGAAAGGCAGATTGTAAAGGGTCCAGGGGAGCATGTGATTTAAGAACATTGAACACACGTTAGATAACAAGACGTTCTAGCAATTAGGAGGCAACTGGCAGGAGGGATACAGGGTGGTAGTTAGTAAGGCACTGTGAACGCAGCTTCTCAGGGGTACCCCAGGGGCAACAAGAACTGCAGACAGGTTCAGTGAGTATCAAGGAATCTTTATTGCGAGGGCACAAGGAGATGGCACATTAGCAAGCGGCTTCCGCGTGATCTGGGGTGGGGTAATAATACCACCCCCAGTATGTATACCCTTGGTTACAGTAGATAAGGCGGCACTGCCCTATTACAATCTAAAAACCCGACATAGGCTTTATCTGAGCTTGGTTAGCATAAGATACTCCCTCCCATATATTTGTTTTTAGCAAAGTTAAGTTTTAATCTCTCTGGGAAGCACATGATATTCTGAAATAGTCTCAGAGCAAACCTTGCCCACTGGCACATTCCTTCATACAGAACGGGAACAATCACAAAGTGCGTCAGGGTACTGATACATTGTATCGCTATAATTCTGGGAGTACTGCCACAGGCGCAGCCTTGGAACTGCTATCGTCAGCGAAAAGTCACCTTTATCCACAAACACTGACCCCACGTCTGCATAAATCAGAAGAGACTAAATGGATGACCAGTAACCCCAGACCCGCTTTCTTCTGTATAGCCCCTCTGTCCATAACTCTTCCACACCCGGTCAGGGTAAGGCTTCAGAAGCTACTAATAACGCACTCGCCTCTCTACATTTACTGCACCGACACACTTTATTCGAGCAAATACCAGAATGTACCTGGCAGATACCTGGAATGCGCCGCTCCTCACCTCTGACAAGCCCCGTTGCGTTTGCCTTCCCAGCCTGGGTTCATGCCTGGCTGACGGGCGGCTGATCTGTTAAATGATAATGATTAGGATTTAATAGGCTGCAATGCTTCGCGTGTCTACCAGATGGCATAAATTCATGAATTGTAATGCAGTATATATATATATATACTGTGCAGTATTGCAGCCAGCGGGAATAAAATGCTTCAATCCCTGCCTGGAAAATAACCCAATGCACTCGGGCAGAAATCAGTCACAAACCTCAATACACCCGGGTATATCCGAATTCGTGGGACTAGCCGAGCTCGAATAAAGTGTGTCGCCAGTGTATACACGCTCAAATGGGCTGAAGATTTAAATATTATTATTGATAGCGATAACTGGGAGGATATCTGGGAGTATGCAGAAAAAACCTAAATTTGCACCACGACAAAAGAAAATATATGTAAAATTATATTCCACTGGTATCTGGCACCAGACAGGCTGAAGCAATAATACATGGAGAGAACCGGTGCTTCAAAGTTTAATTGTGTCCATATGATGACATAAACACTCCTCAATAGGAGTTCATATAAATTCTTGAGAATAACAGCGTCCCACAGCCAGGGAGTGGGGAACTAGTACATTGACATCAGCACAGAAGATAAAAGTACAATATTTGTCCCCAAACTTAATAATAAGTTATAAACGTGGAAACAGGGTTGAAACAACTCACTCAGTGGGTGTCCATGTCATACGGGCTCCCCGGCGTAGCATGCCAGTTGAGAGCGAGAGGAACCAAACCGATCAGCGTCTATAAGTAGAGCTGATAGAATTATAGACTGGTGGACCAATGCCCTCAGCCCGCTGCCAGGGGTGATGGGGAGAGAATTCAAGACCCACCTCGGGGGTGGGCCTCGGGGTATTGCAGTGGGTGTCCATTGTCCAGTGGGTATCCTGTCCATCATAGGGGTCCATAGTGAAGGTCAGACAGCGTGCAGAATCTGTAAACAAGAGAGAAAAAGTTGTAGGTCCCATAGAGCAGGACCTACTAGAACTCCAAAAATGGGGCATACAAGTATGAGTACACAATTGTATATTTTATTAAACAAACAGCCAAATGAAGACAAACAGACTATAATTAAACACTAAAAACATAGTGAACCGTCTTCCGAATGCTAAAGTGATGCCTGTCATGGGAGACAAAGTTTATCAACACCTTTATGTAGCCCCCTGTAAACAGCTCAGGCTATACCTATCTTCCTTCTACTGCGGTAAGTCCTGTTAAGATCAGGCGCCAGTACTCATTATGGGTTTTCCCACTTCATAGCCCTATCCTGAGTGGTAGATGCAGGCCTGGACTCTGCTGCAGGCGTGAGCAAGAGTGGAGGTTCTGCTGACACCAGGAGGGGAGGGGCTAGCTCTATATTTAGCAGCCCACTCCGGTGAGTGAGATGTTATTCTTCGTCCTGGCTGTGTGCCGTGATCCTCTCTTAATTGATGGTCCTTCGATAGAGAGAGTATCTTAGGAAGAGTTCGAGTGAGCAATGATACCAAGAGCCTAGAGCTGCTGAGTATTATGCCGTGAGCCACGAATCCTGCGGAACGGTCCGAGGAGTATCAGGAGGCTACGGGCTCCCCGGCATAGCGTGCCGGTCGAGAGCGAGAGGAACCAAACCGATCAGCGTCTATAAGTAGAGCTGATAGAATTATAGACTGGTGGACCAATGCCCTCACCCCGCTGCCAGGGGTGATGGGGAGAGAATTCAAGACCCACCTCGGGGGTGGGCCTCGGGGTATTGCAGTGGGTGTCCATTGTCCAGTGGGTATCCTGTCCATCATAGGGGTCCATAGTGAAGGTCAGACAGCGTGCATAATCTGTAAACAAGAGAGAAAAAGTTGTAGGTCCCATAGAGCCGGACCTACTAGAACTCCAAAAATGGGGCACACAAGTATGAGTACACAATTGTATATTTTATTAAACAAACAGCCAAATGAAGACAAACAGACTATAATTAAACACTAAAAACATAGTGAACCGTCTTCCGAATGCTAAAGTGATGCCTGTCATGGGAGACAAAGTTTATCAACACCTTTATGTAGCCCCCTGTAAACAGCTCAGGCTATACCTATCTTCCTTCTACTGCGGTAAGTCCTGTTAAGATCAGGCGCCAGTACTCATTATGGGTTTTCCCACTTCATAGCCCTAACCTGAACGGTAGACGCAGGCCTGGACTCTGCTGCAGGCGTGAGCAAGAGTGGAGGTTCTGCTGACACCAGGAGGGGAGGGGCTAGCTCTATATTTAGCAGCCCACTCCGGTGAGTGAGATGTTATTCTTCGTCCTGGCTGTGTGCCATGATCCTCTCTTAATTGATGGTCCTTCGATAGAGAGAGTATCTTAGGAAGAGTTCAAGTGAGCAATGATACCAAGAGCCTAGAGCTGCTGAGTATTATGCCGTGAGCCACGAATCCTGCGGAACGGTCCGAGGAGTATCAGGAGGCTACGGGCTCCCCGGCATAGCGTGCCGGTCGAGAGCGAGAGGAACCAAACCGATCAGCGTCTATAAGTAGAGCTGATAGAATTATAGACTGGTGGACCAATGCCCTCACCCCGCTGCCAGGGGTGATGGGGAGAGAATTCAAGACCCACCTCGGGGGTGGGCCTCGGGGTATTGCAGCCCTAGCTTAGACCATCCTGTCGGCAGAGTGACTTGGAAAGAAGGAGAGGAGGAAGTCGTGGGAGGTGAGCGAGTTTTATCTCGCCCCGGGCGATTGTATTGCGGCTGCTGGAAGCCCTTATCGTTGGGATATCGTTGCTCTGCCAAATAAAGAGACTGTTCTCTATCCGTAAAGACTGTGTGTGATTTGGAGAGTATAACCCTGGGACCTAGGGGGTTCTTCTTTACCGGTCCTGTCCCATTACCCTGGGAGTATAGAAGATGGAGGCGCTGCACCACTAAGATATCATGGAGGCTATCACCCCAGAAGCCCGGTCCTGGCTCCCCCACAACATCGCGGGAAGCTCAGGCCCTCCTGTTCCTCACAGGTACACACCACACCGCATGTAACCAGCCCCCATGCACCCCTCACACTCCCGTAGAGACTGGGGGGGGGGGGGGAACAGGGTTACATTTATTTCCCGGGATCATTTTTTTCAGGAAAAGACATACACACAATGTAACACAATTTACAGGGTTCTGTAAATTTCATTTAGAGGATATTTTTATTTGTTAGCCCCGTTCACAGTAAGTGTGTTAACCCTGTAAATTGTGTTACATTGTGTGTCTTTTCCTGAAATAAATTACAATTTATTTTACCTCCTTGCTTTGCTCAATCAATGATCTCGGTATAAAAAGGTGTTGATAAACCTGGTCTCCCGTGACAGGTACCCCATAACTCCGGAACCTCGATACATAGCCACATTCTATAAAGACTTTCTCTGGCAAAACAACCCTGAAACTTACAGCCTAGCACAGCGTTTCCCAATCTTTTTTTTCCGTGACCCGGTTATTTTTGAACTTTTCCTTTGTGACCCACTAAAAATGTTATCGCCTATACTGGCCAATAGGTAAAATAAAACAGATATGAATGTCCATACAGTTTTCATATATTCCCCCTCCCCTCCCCATCTCCCTCTGACCTGCACAGACGCACACAGTCACTGACCTACAGACACTCACACAGACAGACCAACACAGACACTGACCATGCACAGACACCCACACAGACAGACCTGCACAGACACAGACACTGCTGGCCTGCACAGACACACACAGCCACTGATACACACACACAGCCACTGATACACACACACAGCCACTGATACACACACACAACCACACACACACACACACACACACACACACACACACACACACACACACACACACACACACACACACACACACACACACACACACACACACACACACACACACACACACACACACACACACACACACACACACACACACACACACACAGCCACTGACACAAACACAGCAACTGATACACACACTGATACACACACACACACACACACACACACTGATACACACACACATATACACACACAATGATACACACACACTGATACACACACTGATACACACACACACACACACTGAGACACACACACACACACATACACTGATACACACACATTGATACACACACACACACACAAAGTGGAGTACAGAGGCAGCGACGGATGTGAGTGATGGGAGGGGGGTGAGAGTTGGGGGGAGAGAGGAAAGGCAGGTGATCTGAGCAGGCGGCGCCTGGCCTCCCCCTGCAACCACCGGCCGCCAGCCAGCGGCAGCGACTGCGCACCACCACTGCCCACCCCCATCTCCTGCACCAAGGGGATGGGGGGGAGGGAGTGCCAGGACAGGAGGCACATGTACAACACCCCCCACCCCCGGCGGACGCACCCCCACTGCCACCTACTATCCCCCTGGGCAGGCAGCCACGGGGAGCGGGGGGAGGAGGGGGAGGATACCACGCAGCCAGCCTTGCTGCGACCCGGCAATTTTGCTTCCGTGGCCCGGTGCCGGGTCGCGACCCACCATTTGGGAAATGCTGGCCTAGCGATACCAGCACCCCAGGAAAGGCAAAACACAAATAAATCTTTAATGTCGCATAATTTGCACACAGTCACAGTAATGCATTTCTGACATCTGGGTCCAAGAGCTGACACTCTAGGACCTCAAACACGGTTCAGGTGTAACCAGGTGGGCCTAACCTTTATTAGTGAGCCCGGTCAACCCGTTCACTGTCACACTGGACTTGGCCATTCTCCTACCAAATATTTTCACACCTCTGGACATCCTCTACCCTTTGAACTATGGACTCTATGCAGACTTGCTGGCACCTTAACTGGATGCCCGTTCAGACTGCATAGAGCCTTATAATAAATGTATCAAACATATGAAACACCTTTTAACATGGGGGACATTGGGGATACTCATGACAGTGCTGGATATAAGACTGGGATATCAGGGTACGAAAACCAGGAGTCTGGGGGACACGGGGCAGCCCCGGTGTAATTCTACTCGCGTACCGGCAAATCATGCCTGCTCGCCGGTAGAATTAAGGAAATACCGGCAGCTCCGGTCCCCAAACACCTGCAAACCAAAGAATGGCATTCTTACCCAAATATCCCGCCAAACACTCACACGCAGCAAGTTCCATGGGTCTGGGGTAAAGGGAACATGGAAAGTGGGAAATCAGGGGTCACTTTAACTTCACATGATACCCGGCGCTGGCTCATAGTGCTGGGCAGCTGCCTGTCTCCCTCCCTGTCTCCCTCCCTGTCTCCCTCCTTGTCTCTCTCCCTGTCTCCCTCCCTGTCTCCCTCCCTATCTCTCTCTCCCTGTCTCCCTCCCTCTCTCTGTCACATGTAATGATACCCGGCGCTGACTCATAGTGCTGGGCAGCTGCCTGTCTCCCTCCCTGTCTCCCTCCCTGTCTCCCTCCCTGTCTCCCTCCCTCTCTCTCCCTGTCTCCCTCCCTGTCTCCCTCCCTGTCTCTCTCCCTGTCTCTCTCCCTGTCTCCCTCCCTGTCTCTCTCCCTGTCTCCCTCCCTGTCTCCCTCCCTGTCTCTCTCCCTGTCTCCCTCACTGTCTCCCTCCCTGTCTCCCTCCCTGTCTCCCTCCCTCCCTCTCTCTGTCACATGTAATGATACCCGGCGCTGGCTCATAGTGCTGGGCAGCTGCCTGTCTCCCTTCCTGTCTCTCTCCCTGTCTCCCTCCCTGTCTCCCTCCCTGTCTCCCTCCCTGTCTCCCTCCCTGTCTAACTCCCTATCTCTGTCACATGTAATGATACCCGGCGCTGGCTCATAGTGCTGGGCAGCTGCCTGTCTCCCTCCCTGTCTCCCTCCCTCTCTCCCTGTTTCCCTCCCTGTCTCCCTCCCTGTCTCCCTCCCTCTCTCCCTGTTTCCCTCCCTGTCTCCCTCCCTCTCCCTGTCTCCCTCCCTCCCTGTCTCTGTCACATGTAATGATACCCGGCGCTGGCTCATAGTGCTGGGCAGCTGCCTGTCTCCCTCCCTGTCTCCCTCCCTCCCTCTCTCTGTCACATGTAATGATACCCGGCGCTGGCTCATAGTGCTGGGCAGCTGCCTGTCTCCCTCCCTGTTTCCCTCCCTGTCTCTCTCCCTGTCTGTCTCCCTCCCTGTCTCCCTCTCCCTGTCTCCCTCCATGTCTCCCTCCCTGTCTCCCTCCCTCTCCCTGTCTCCCTCCCTGTCTCTCTCCCTCTCTCTGTCACATGTAATGATACCCGGTGCTGGCTCATAATGCTGGGCAGCTGCCTGTCTCCCTCCCTGTCTCCCTCCCTCCCTCCCTCTCTCTGTCACATGTAATGATACCCGGCGCTGGCCCATAGTGCTGGGGAGCTGCCTGTCTCCCTCCCTGTCTCCCTCCCTGTCTCCCTCCCTCTCTCTCCCTGTCTCCCTCCCTGTCTCCCTCCCTGTCTCCCTCCCTGTCTCCCTCCCTGTCTCTCTCCCTGTCTCCCTCCCTCTCTCTGTCACATGTAATGATACCCGGCGCTGGCTCATAGTGCTGGGCAGCTGCCTGTCTCCCTCCCTGTCTCCCTCCCTGTCTCCCTCCCTCTCTCTGTCACATGTAATGATACCCGGCGCTGGCTCATAGTGCTGGGCAGCTGCCTGTCTCCCTCCCTGTCTCCCTCCCTCCCTCTCTCTGTCACATGTAATGATACCCGGCGCTGGCTCATAGTGCTGGGCAGCTGCCTGTCTCCCTCCCTGTTTCCCTCCCTGTCTCTCTCCCTGTCTGTCTCCCTCCCTGTCTCCCTCTCCCTGTCTCCCTCCATGTCTCCCTCCCTGTCTCCCTCCCTCTCCCTGTCTCCCTCCCTGTCTCTCTCCCTCTCTCTGTCACATGTAATGATACCCGGCGCTGGCCCATAGTGCTGGGGAGCTGCCTGTCTCCCTCCCTGTCTCCCTCCCTGTCTCCCTCCCTCTCTCTCTCCCTGTCTCCCTCCCTGTCTCCCTCCCTGTCTCCCTCCCTCTCTCTGTCACATGTAATGATACCCGGCGCTGGCTCATAGTGCTGGGCAGCTGCCTGTCTCCCTCCCTGTCTCTCTCCCTGTCTCCCTCCCTGTCTCCCTCTCCCAGTCTCCCTCCCTCTCCCTGTCTCCCTCCCTGTCTCCCTCCCTCTCACTGTCTCCCTCCCTGTCTCCCTCCCTCTCTCTATCACATGTAATGATACCCGGCGCTGGCTCATAGTGCTGGGCAGCTGCCTGTCTCCCTCCCTGTCTCACTCCCTGTCTCCCTCCCTGTCTCCCTCCCTGTCTCCCTCCCTGTCTCCCTCCCTCTCTCTCTCCCTGTTTCCCTCCCAGTCTCCCTCCCAGTCTCCCTCCCTGTCTCCCTCCCTGTCTCCCTCCCTCTCTCTGTCACATGTAATGATACCCGGCGCTGGCTCATAGTGCTGGGCAGCTGCCTGTCTCCCTCCCTGTCTCTCTCCCTGTTTCCCTCCCTGTCTCCCTCCCTGTCTCCCTCACTGTCTCCCTCCCTGTCTCCCTCCTTGTCTCCCTCCCTGTCTCCCTCCCTCTCTCTGTCACATGTAATGATACCCGGCGCTGGCTCATAGTGCTGGGCAGCTGCCTGTCTCCCTCCCTGTCTCTCTCCCTGTCTCCCTCAATGTCTCCCTCCCTGTCTCCCTCCCTGTCTCCCTCCCTCTCTCTGTAACATGTAATGATACCCGGCGCTGGCTCATAGTGCTGGGCAGCTGCCTGTCTCCCTCCCTGTCTCCCTCCCTCCCTCCCCCTCTCTCTCTCTCTCTCTCTCCCTCTCCCTGTCTCCCTCTCTCCCTCTCTCCCTGTCTCCCTGTCTCTCTCCCTGTCTCCCTCCCTGTCTCCCTCCCTGTCTCCCTCCCTCTCTCTGTCACATGTAATGATACCCGGCGCTGGCTCATAGTGCTGGGCAGCTGCCAGGGACCCACGGGCATCCGTAGGGCGTAACCTGTATTAAGAAGCCTGGTTACCCGTGGGCAGCCCGCCGGACCTTGCCTTTATTAATGGAGGCTGGCTACATCCCACTGTCACAATACATCCCACCGTCACAATACATCCCACCGTCACAATACATCCCACCGTCACAATACATCCCACCGTCACAATACATCCCACCGTCACAATTCATCCCACCATCACAATACATACCACCGTCACAATACATCCCACCGTCACAATACATCCCACCGTCACAATACATCCCACCGTCACAATACATCCCACCGTCACAATACATCCCACCATCACAATACATCCCACCGTCACAATACATCCCACCATCAAAATAGCATCCCACCGTCACAATACATCCCACTGTCACAATACATCACACCGTCACAATACATCCCACCATCAAAATAGCATCCCACCGTCACAATACATCCCACCGTCACAATACATCCCACCGTCACAATACATCCCACTGTCACAATACATCCCACCGTCACAATAGCATCTTTATTATTTATGCTTGAAATCTTCATTGAGCACTTTTATTGTACATGGGTAGAACGAAGGGTTAAAACAGCCGAGCTCACAGTTGGAATGTGTTGCATTATTAGTAATGGATAAAATGGTTACATTCTTTCCCTCCGTGTTTGGTTTACAGATCATATATTTTGTTATTGACGATGTCACTCGCAATCTCTGGAAAGAAACAAAGCAACAAGTAATCTGTTCTCTGATTATGTCCGTGTTCTGAAATGTTATTATCTTGTTTTCAATGCAAGGAACAAAAGGTGAAAGGTCAAAACATTAAAACCCATATGTCTTTGGACATCTTAATTCCTCCCTCCCCCCCCCCCCACATAGTGACATACACAGGTACATGAGTATATAATCCTGGCTCCTCTGCTTGGGGAGAACATTATCTCTCCTTGAGCCTCAGAGACATTGTTACCCTGTGAGACATCAACCACAAGGAACACGCAAAGATGAACAGGATCGAGCTGTTTGACGATGTAAACCTTCAGGGTAAAACCGGCGCCATCTCGCTACGTGAGAGTACCCCAGACCTGACAGTGCAAAGTTTTATGAAGAGAGCCTCATCCCTGCGAATCACTGGGGACCCCTGGATAGTCTTCACAGAGATAAACTATGGAGGAGACTTTGAAATGTACGAGGAAGGAAAGCATGCCGTTATCCCTGAATTCAATAACAAAATTGCCTCTGTGAAGGTCATTAGAGGTGGCCTGTCTACCCCCAAGATCAATCTGTATGTGGACAAGGACTATAAGGGTGCCATGACCACCCTGCTGGACACACAGCCCATAATATCAACGTCAGGCATGGATAACAAGATCTCATCTCACAAAGTGGAATCAGGAGCCTGGATCCTGTATGACAAGGAACATTACCAAGGAAAGATGATGGCTGCCGTGGCTGGAGATAGCGTACCAAACTACGCTACTATACAATGGGATGACAAGTTGAAATCTCTGAAGCCCTTCACGTCATAATAAAGAGATGTCACGGTGCATGAGCAGCCAACACAAAGCCTCCAGATCCCTGCACACTCCTCTCTCTGCTCCCAGGGAATGGCAGGGAAAGCACCGAGCACACCGCCAGCCTGTCCTGCCTGATCCCTGCACGCTGCTCCCAGGGAAAGCACTGAGCACACCACCAGCCTGTCCTGCCTGATCCCTGCACACTGCTCCCAGAGAATGGCAGGGAAAGCACCGAGCACACCGCCAGTCTGTCCTGCCTGATCCCTGCACACTCTGCTCCCAGGGACTGGCAGGGAAAGCACAGAGCACACCGCCAGCCTGTCCTGCCTGATCCCTGCACACTCCTCTCTCTGCTCCCAGGGACTGGCAGGGAAAGCACCGAGCACACCGCCAGCCTGTCCTGCCTGATCCCTGCACGCTGCTCCCAGGGAATTGCAGGGAAAGCACCGAGCACACCGCCAGCCTGTCCTGCCTGATCCCTGCACGCTGCTCCCAGGGAATGGCAGGGAAAGCACCGAGCACACCGCCAGCCTGTCCTTAATGATTCCTGCTTTATACCCTATACCTCCTGTATAAGCAGAAGCTTTTTCCTGCAAGCTGTGATGATAACCCATCTGAAGAAGCCTGTGCTTTCCCCCCGCACCCCTGTCCTGTTTCTCCTGTGTGAGAGACCCTGAGATCTGAGACTTGGAAACACCACGTGTGGGTCCTTTACTTCCGCAGGACAGGACAGGGAAGAGGGGACACTAAGTGACCACTAAAGAGGAGCTGCTGGTGATGGGCTCAGGCTGAAGATTGGGAAGCCCCTGAACCCCTCTTATTCTCCCACTGCCCCCCGCTTATCTGCTAATTCTGCTGTAATCATAATAATAAACCTTTCTGAGAGCAGTGACGTCTCCCTGTGTCTCTGGGTGTAAGTACAGTTGTGTGTGTGTGTGTGTATGTGTGTATATATGTGTGTGTATATGTGTGTATATGTGTGTGACAGTGTGTGTATAAGAATGAAGGTGTATGGAATACCAGCATTATGAGTTGTATTAGGAAATGTACTAATCTAGCAGCAAAATAGATAGTAAGGTATCTGGGTATATATACCTGTGTATAGTGTATAAAGGGCTACTTCTGCAGTCTCCTTATATAGGGGGAATGTAATCATTGATAATATTTACATTTATTTTGTGCAATCAGAACAATATATTTATTTTCCTTAGGTGCAACTAAACACATCTGAAATGAAATATGTATGTGTGTATATTATTTATTTATTTATAAAATATTTTACAGGAAGTAATACATTGAGAGTTACCTCTCGTTTTCAAGTATGTCCTGGGCACAGAGTTAAGACAAATAATACACGGTTACAAATACAGTTACATAATGAGCAGGGTATACATTATATACAAGACATTGCATGCACAGATAATTTATGTTATATAGCCCCATTCCTCACTGCCCGATAATTCCCCCCACTCATTCTGTGGTTATAGTATCTGCGTTGCAAGGACTCTCATATGTAACCCCCGTTACATAGTCATAAACAACCTATAATATGGTACAGTACCGTACAATACAAGTACAGGAAAATAACATATATATACAGGACCAATACATTATCTCACATCTACAGGACCAATACATTACCATTCATATACAGGATCAATACATTACCACACATCTACAGGACCAATACATTACCATACATATACAGGAATAATACATTACCATACATCTACAGGACCAATACATTACCATATAATATTTATACAGGACCAATACATTACCATATATCTACAGGACCAATACATTAGCATACATATACAGGACCAATAAGTTACCATATAATGCATATAAAGGACCAATACATTACCATATTATACATATACAGGACCAATACATTGCCATACATCTACAGGACTAATATTGTACATTACCATACATCTACAGGACCAATACATTACCATATATATACAGGACCAATACATTACCATACATCTACAGGACCAATACATTACCATACATCTACAGGACCAATACATTACCATACATCTACAGGACCAATACATTACCATACATCTACAGGACCAATACATTACCATACATATACAGGACCAATACATTACCATACATATACAGGACCAATACATTACCATACATCTACAGGACCAATACATTACCATACATCTACAGAACCAATACATTACCATACATCTACAGGACCAGTACATTGCCATACATATACAGGGCCAATATGTTACCAAACAATGTATATACAGGACCAATATATTACCAAACATATACAGGACCAATACAATACAATTTAATACATCTACATGACCAATACATGTCCATACATCTATAGGACCAATACATTATCATTTAATACATACACTGGACCAATCCTTTACCATACATATACATGACCAATACATTACCATACATAAACAGGACCAATACATTACCATACATCTACAGGACCAATACATTACCATACATCTACAGGACTAATACATTACCATGCATCTACAGGACCAATACATTACCATACATCAACAGGACCAATCCATTACCATACATCTACAGGACCAATACATTACCATACATATACAGGACTGTAGATGGACGATCACAGAGGTACACAATTGGAGGCTTTTATAAGATTAAATTATAATAAGGTTTTATTGTGCCTTTTCCTTTTTATCAGGAAATCATCCAAACACAGGGGGGGGGGGGGAGCTTAATTCACTTGGGAGTATTTGTAGTGAAATCCCATGCAATTCACAACTCCTAGTTAAGCAGGTCTCCCAGCCCCAAACACATAGCATGACATAAACAGATATAAGAAGTCTCTTATGAATGAAAGTCTTATCTGTTATCTGCTGTAGAGTAAGCTTCTCTGCTCTCCTGGAATCACACCCGTGCGTGCACATAAAATCAGCATCCAGGTTTAGAAGTCTTATTTGGTGTCTTGCAATCAGCTCTGCTGTTTCTTCTTGACAGAGCTCAAGACATGTGGTGTCTCCAAAGGTCAGCTCTCATTCAGAGCTAAGGAGTCACTTCCTGTCTCAAAGGCAGGCTTTTTCTACCACCTCTAATCAGGCAGGTGGTGTTAGTTAATTTGCTACCAGCAGTTAACCACCACACTGCTGGATTAGAGGCACATTTGTGTGGACTACCGCTTGCTCAACGCTGGGACGGTGTCAGATGCCTATCCCATGCCCCGCATGGATGATTTACTAGATGAACTCGCGGGGGCAAAGTATCTGACAACCATGGATTTGAGCAAAGGCTATTGGCAAATCCCACTGACCCTGGAGGCTAGGGAGAAGTCAGCATTCATCACTCCAAGTGGCCTCTATGAGTTTTTAGTGATGCCATTTGGGATGAAGAATGCCCCGGCTACCTTCCAACGCCTGGTCAATAGGTTACTGGAAGGGATACAGAGCTATGCCAGGGCTTACTTAGATGACATTGCTGTCTTTAGTAATTCCTGGGACTCCCATTTAGGACATGTAGCTGCGGTGCTGGATAGGATCAGGGAGGCTGGGCTTACCTTGAAAACCACTAAGTGTATGGTAGGGATGGCAGAGGTCCTGTACTTAGGGCACAGGGTGGGTGGAGGGCACCTCAAACCAGAGCCAGCCAAGGTAGACGCCATAGTTCAGTGGCCTGTTCCAAAAACCAAGAAACAGATCATGGCATTTTTAGGCACCGCAGGGTACTATAGGAAGTTTGTTCCCCAGTACAGCGCCGTGGCCAAACCCCTGACTAATTTGACTAAGAAGCAACTGCCTGTGCTTATCACCTGGACTCCTGCCTGTGAAACTGCTTTCCAGGCACTGAAAACTGCGCTTGCTGGGGCCCCCATACTGGCTGCCCCAGACTATACCAAACATTTCCTCATACAGACTGATGCCTCTGACTATGGCATTGGGGCTGTGTTGATCCAGGTGGGGGACGACGATGCAGAGGGCACCCTGTGGTATACCTCAGCCGAAAACTACTCCCCAGAGAGGTGGCCTATGCCACCATTGAGAAAGAGTGCTTGGCCATTGTGTAGGCACTCAAAAAGCTCCAGCCCTATGTGTATGGTAGGGCTTTCACGGTCCTCACAGACCACAACCCCTGAGTTGGCTGCAGAGGGCATCAGGGGAAAATGCCAAGTTGCTAAGGTGGAGCTTGGCCTTGCAAGAATTTGAGTTTACTATTCAGCACAAAAAGGGTAGTGAAAACAGCAATGCTGATGGACTTTCACGTCAGGACTATCCCTCTGAGACTGAGTTCATTAATGGTGCCAGCAGTGCCCTACTCCCCGTTAGGGCCAGTGGGCCACAGGTCACCCATTAAGAAGGGGAGGTGTAGAGGGAGAGGGGGAGTTGCCCGGTATTAAAGGGGTTGCACCACATATGGCCACCCCCTGACCTCACCAGGGAAGCAAGGGGTTAACTGAACTGTGATCCAGGAATGTGGTTCACCCCTTGCTATGTCATAACAATGTATGTTTCCCTGTTCCCATGTTTCATTCTAAAATCAGTGTCTGCACCACACACATACTGGGATCCATCCGTGAGGACAAGGGTTAATAGTGTTTAGTGATTATAGCTCTTTGTTTAATTGTTCTGCCTTTTCAGGCACCATTTTGCAGTGTCCCATAGGCCGCCATTGGAGCTCCATTCATTTCAATGGCAGATCTAGCTGTTTTGGACCGGTTTCCGTCAACGACCAGCAGGTGGCGTCCGAGAGGAGGAGCGGCGGTTTCCCATTGTAAGTCAATGGGCTCATTGACTTCAATGGGGATTCCTCGATGGCGCTTTCCAGTTGGCAGCCGTCCAAGCCGCAAAACCGCAAAGCGGATACTTTGTCTAAAAAAGAGCTTTCATCCCTGATTAGGCAAGTTCAACATCAAGTGGCGTGGGAATCTTAGGTTCTAGGGCACCCAGGAATAAAATTATTTTTGCCCCTAGTTCCTAGGCCTCCCCCCACTCGACAACCACCGGGTCCCAGAATCCAGGACCCCCGGAAAGGGTCGTGCTGGCAGAGCGGGTCACGCTATAGGTTCCAATGGCGGCAGCAGCACGAGAAAACGGCTAAGTCCGAAACCCTACAAATCATAAGTCCATATCTCCGGTTCTGGAGGGTCCAGAGGGACACGGTTTGGGGTGCCTGTAGTCACTGCTCCGGCATGGCTGCAAAACCATTCCTTACCCTCTGTGACCAACCCGACGGAGTATGGACCACCATAAAGGTTCGGGAGTTTTTCCCATAGGTTTCAACGGCGGCGATGCCCCGTTGAAAGTCAATGGTGGCAGACTCCCATAGCCGCCAATGGCGACGGATTACCATTGAAAGCCTATGGCGGCGGAGCCCGTTGTTTTCAATGGGGATTTAGTGAAAAACTGTGATTTATTTTATAGCGGAGAATTATGTGTTAAAGTATGAAACGGTTTAAATAGTATTTGTGTATCTCCGGTTCTGAAATTGGCAGCATGCTGAAACTTGGACCCTATAGTGTCCCAGTTCTGCCATTGAGGCCTGGGAAGTTTGGAACCGCTGGACCTAATGGAACCGGATATTTTAATATGTTTGTGTTTTAACTTTAATATTGTATTCCAAGGCGGGGTTAAAAACTCGCGAAGATTCCTTCACACAAAGGAATGCAAATGGTCAGGGGGGCGACCCAAAATCTAGGAATCAAGTACTGATCAAAAGACTCTGCCACTCTAACCGTTTACCTGAGGGCGGAGAAGCATCAAACTGGAGTGGTTTGTAAGTGTTATATCTACACCTACAAACAATGAAGATCCTGCCAGATACTTCATCTGGTAGACTGGTCGTCACCCGTGGTTTAATTATGGGGCTACAGAAATAAGACCCTCAGAGTCCCAGTATGCATGGGCTAACTAGCTGGGGGGCATGGGTTAAACTGTGTTCCCACGTTAGGGATTGAATACAGAGAATTGTTCACCAATAGTCTGAATTCAATGTTAACAATAGGGTTACACGGGTATTTAAACTGTTGTCCACCCTATAGTCTGAGTCTTCGTTTTACATCTTGAATGTCACCGGATTTCTGAAGAATTGCTATCTGATACTTCTCCATCCCCCTACCCTAAGTAAGTGTTACCTTCTTGCCTGTTAATTGTACTATATTGCTGTGTTCACCTATTTTTTTTTTATAACTTTGATTTTATTGGGTGAAATAAAACATACATGGTAACACCACCCATTAGCTTCAGCAACATCACCCCTTTTTTTTTTTTTACAATCAACCAAAAACTTGACACACCAGACTCACAAGACAAACAGGGGGACATGACTAAAGGGTAAGCAGGGCAGGAGGAGGGGAGGGGGGGGGGGGGGGCGGGGAGGTGCGTGGAGGGATCCGTATCTTCGATAGAGGGGGGTGCCGGCTCTCTGGCTCCTCGCCGTCCAGGCGACTGGACTCCTCCTCGGAATCTCTGTGCGCTTATATGTATGTGAACCTCTCTCCTAGAATCCAAGGACCGCTTTTCTCCTTTCGCTCAATCTCTAATTCTCTATTTCTTGGGGCGCCCTACGTCAGCAGGGTTCCCGCCTACCCCCCAAGCCCCCTGTCACTATACAGTCATGGATCTGTTTCTTCACCGGAGAACGCATTTATTAATTATCATTGCAATATTGTGGTATTATCTATTCCCGGGATGTCCGTCTGTGCCAGCCAAGGCGCCCAGACTTTTAGAAAATTTGAACCGGTGTCGTTAACCAGACTTGTCAACTGTTCCATCCAGCAAACAAACCAAATTCTGTTCCTGATCTTGGGAATAATTGGAATATCTGGTTGCTTCCATAATGCTGCAATCTCGCACCTGGTGGCAGTTACCAAATGAATTCGGCGTTAGGAATATCCTGCTCCTCTTTGATATGATCAAAGGTTTTAATATATTGCCTACCCTCCAGATCGTTTAGACGGAGATACCCTGCTCGAATCCACTTTGAGAAATTAGAGCTTTCCATACCGGGAGCAAAGTTTGGGTTCCCCCATATGGGAGTCATCAGAGAATTCGTGGATGTGAGAAGACATTTGAATTTAACTGCATCCCATGTGTTCAAGGAACTGACCATGGCCTGCAGCGGTGTCCGCATAGCGGACCGACTTTTTTTGGGCAACCAGATTAGATTCTGAATTTCTACCGGTGCGCAGCATTCTTTTTCTAATGCTACCCACCTCCGAAGGCTCGGATCTGTGTGCACTGTACAATCTGGCTCAAATGGTCTGCCTCGTAGTAGGCGAACAAGCATGGCACCCCCAACACTCCTCTCGAGGTCGGCCTCCTCAAGATTGCTTTTTTTAATTTGCGGGCCTTTTTTATTCCAGATAAACTTTGTTATTAAGGTCTGTAGCGCGAGGATGTCGTCTTTTATTAGGGGAATCGGGAGGGCCTGGAAAAGGTACAGCACCCGTGGCAGGAGATTCATTTTCACGCTATGAATACGACCTATCCACGAGATGCTACACTCCGCCCATCTCCGGAGATCCTCTCACAAAGTCCGGAACAACCTGGGATAATTTGCTTTATATAAAGCCTTGTACTCCTTTGTGATATATACCCATAGGTATTTAATCATAGAGGGTTGCCACTTGAAATTGAAATTTAGTCCAATTAGTTTTTCTAATGGTTTAGGTAAATTTACGTTGAGGGCTTCTGATTTGGCCTGATTAATTTTGAACCCTGAGATTTGTTTGAAGGTCCCCAAGATTGAGAAGACATTGGGCAGGGAGGTAAGGGGATTTGATAATGTCAGGATCACATCATCCGCGTAGAGCGCCACTTTGTGTGGCTGCCCCTTCACAGCTATTCCCATAATATCCGGGTTGTTTCTTAGATGTGCCGCCAGGGGTTCAACGCACAGGGCGAACAGCAAGGGAGACAGCGGGCAGCCTTGTCGTGTGCCGCTCCGTATTTGAAATTGGTCTGATGGGAACCCTTGATGCCATACCCTTGCCGTTGGCCCCTCGTATAAGGCCATGATGGCCTCCAAGAGACGTCCCTCAAAGCCAAATGCCTCCAGCGTCCCCCTCAAATAGGGCCAATCGATCATGTCAAAGGCTTTTTCCGCGTCCAGACTCAATACCATCGACGGAATATTCTGTTTTTTTGCCAGATCAACCAAATCTATTATTCGTTTGGTATTGTCTGCCGCTTGCCTTCCTCCAATGAACCCTAACTGGTCTGGATGAACTAATCTGGGAAGGACGATACCCACTCTATTGGCTAATAGTTTGGAGAAAATTTTAACATCCGTGTTTATCAACGAGATGGGCCGGTAGCTCTTACATTCTGCCGGGTCCTTACCAGATTTATGGATCAGGGAGATGGACGCTTGAAGCATCTGGGCTGGAAACGAGGCCCCATGCAAGACCGAATTAAATATTTTTAATAGATGTGGGGCTAGAATTTTCAGATATTTTTTAAAGTATAGGTTGGAGAAGCCATCTGGGCCGGGCGCCTTGGCAGGCGTAAGCGACTTTACAACTTCCGTTAACTCTTCTAAAGAGTAGTCTGTCTGTAACGCTTCCCTCTCCTCCCGGCTCAACGTCGGTAGTTTGGCTTCCCTTAAGAATTCCCTGAGATTGTCCCTCGTTTTTTGATTGTGTATGACCTTACCTCCATCGTAGAGCGTCTCGTAGTAGCTTTTGAATTCTGCCACGATCCGCTTAGGATTAGAAGTAAGCTCTCCCCCTCGCGTGCGGATGGCTTGTATGTGGTAATTAGGAATTTTGTTTCGAAGTTGATTAGCTAACAGGGTGTCCGGCTTGTTTGCCTTCTCAAAGTACCTGCGCCTAGACCAGCTCATTTCCTTCTCTGCCTGGGAGGCCAGTCTGACATTCAACTGCTGTTTGGTATCTTAAAGTACTCTCAGGGTGTCATCATCTTTGGCTATTTTGTGTGCCTCTGTTTGGACCGCCAATTTCTCCTGTAAGATTTTTATCTGACTCTCCTGTTCTCTCCTGCGCCTAGCTGCTAGGCATATGAGCGAACCTCTGACGGTAGCCTTATGGGCCTCCTACAGTTCGGTGTGTGATGAGACACTCCCCACGTTCTCAGAGAAAAATTCCACGATCCTCTCTCCGATTTCTTTCTGAATCTTTAGGATTTTTAGTAACAATTCGTTTATTCTCCAGTTTGCTCCCGGTCTGTCTAGTAAATTTAGTGTGCACCGCAGCTCTATGGGTGCGTGATCCGACCACGAAATATTGTGGATCCCCGTATGGGAGACCACTGGGACCAGTCTATTGGATACCAGGAAGTAGTCTAGCCGGCTGTATCGGTTGTATGGGTGGGAGAAGAAGGTGTAGTCTCTGCTCTGTGGGTGCTGCTCCCGACAGATATCTACCAATTGGCAATCTCTTAGCCCATGGATGATTTGTTGAACATCAAGCTTAGGGGGGAGACTAGATGCCGTGCACCGATCCATTTTGGGGTTCATTGTCCTGTTAAGGTCCCCCGCTACAATCATATTTCCCTTGGCTTCCTTGTGTAATTTCCGGAAAAAAAGAGAAAAGAAGTCTGCTGATGGTTCACAAGGTGCATATACTGATGCCAGTGTGAGAGGCTTCCCCTGGATTGATCCCACTATAATCAGAAACCTGCCCTCTCTGTCTGCCACCTTTTTCTCTACCGTGAAAGCTATCCTGTTGTGGATGGCTATAGCAACTCCCCTTTTTTTCACCTGAGCGGACGCTAAATGTACTGTTTGGAAGTTCTTATCAATACATTTTGGGTAGCTATCTCTGGAGAAATGGGTCTCCTGGAGAAAGAGAAAGTCAGCTTTATGTCTTTTGTAATCCCTGAGGGCTAACTTGCGCTTCGCAGGACTATTAAAACCCTTGACGTTGTGAGAAATACACCTGACCTCGTTATTCATTGTGCTTTAATCGTAACCTGATTTCGTCGGTGTCCTTCTGGGCCATTCTGATTCCTCCGGACGGCGTAGAGGTCCCGCTCTCTGCATCTCCCATATTGTTGTCGCCTTCCACTTTTGCACCGCCGGGGGGAGAAGGCATGTGGTGGGGGAAAGTGATACAGAAGGAAAGAACACCAGGGGAGACAACAAAGGAAAAACAACATGAATACATATAAACATAATATACTGTGTTATCGGCTCTAGGACGTCCCTGTCCCATAGCCAAGTCCATTGCCTTTGGGATGAAGGCTCTCGCGAATCCCCTTCAGCCCCCCAACCCATTCCCCAAAGGACTTCATCCGGTTCTGGGGGCCCCTCCCCTCCCCGGCCCAGTTGAGACTCATGCCGACTCCGGGGTAGTCCACTCGGCTCCAACCCCGTGTCCGCTCTCTATATACACCCTTTCGTATAAACGAATTGAAACCCATAACTTAGGATTGCAGCTGTCTGCAGACCCGCCTGCCTGTCAGCCTGCTGTTGCCTTTTGCTGCCTGCTTGAGTTGATGTTATCTGACAGAAAATTGCCATGTCCCTCCTAATTTACCGTCTGCCCCCCTGTGCCCGCCCCGTGGTGGTCGCTTCCTCTCTCCCCCACTACTTCCCCTTTTTCCGTCTCAGCTGCACTTGGACCATCCCTTGTCTCGGCCTCTTGTTATGCCTATCCCTTCATATCCCTCTTTATCACTTTTATCGCTTCCTTCTGACTCTACTTTACCGCCTTCTTACAGTAGCTTATCCTCCTGATCGTAGACCTCCTCTTGTCCTGATCATCCACCGCCCTCCTTCACTTCCCCCTACCTTCAATGACGTCCTCTCGTTTTCAGCCTCCTCCATCCTCCCTTGTCACCCTGTCCTTCTACTCCGTCCTTCTCCCTCCCTTTCTATCCTCCCCTTCCTCCCCCTCCATCGATGTCCTCTGCCTTCCTTTAACCTACTTCCCCCTTCTGTTTAACTTGCTCTACCTCCCACGTTTCCCGTATCTGGCTCTCTCATCTTCCCCTTATCCTCTCCTTCCTCTCTCTGTCACCTCTCCCCACCTTCGACTACCTCCCCCTACCCTCGGTTACTACCTCTTCCCCTCACCTGCGGTCGCCCTATCAAGCTATCTCAGCTGCACTCCTAGCCTCTGCTACCGCTTGCTTCCTACGATTCTTCCCTCCTCTCACTCTCCCTTCTTTCTAGCTCCCCCCTTCTCCTCTCGCCTCTCTCCTCTCTTTGTCCAGGGACGACCCTTCGCATCGCTCGTGCTCTGAGGGATCGGCGCTGTCCCTCTGGTGGTTTCCGGAGCTTTGTGTCCCCCCCTGATGATGTCATCGACCGTCGTTCCTGTCCCGGCTGCCTCCTCCAAGATGGCGTCTTCCATCTCGGCTCCGCCTGATGACGATATCCGGCTTCCTGTTTCCGGCCGCCATTTTGGATGCCACTCTGCCATGAGGGGGATGGGGCGCGCGCTCTCTCTTCCCGCCCTTGGGGTCCTTCCTTGTTCTGCGCCTCACGCTGGCTCTCTCCGCTCTCCAACACCGCCACCATCTTCCTGTGATTGAAGGTAAGCCATAATCTTCTTATTTTTGCAGGGGTTTCTTTTTTTATTTCCCCTTTTTGTTTCTTTTTTCTTTTTTTCCTCCTTTGACACTGCAGCATTTAGTTGGAGGTCTTCCACATCACATTTGGGGGCTCTTTTAACTGGCAGTTCTGTATGCAGCATAGGTGTGAGTGGCCCAAAACTTTTATTTGTAGGGCATCCTGACACAACGGGCAGACAGTTTTAGAAAACAAACAGAACAACAAAACTACACACCAACCGGTGTAACTTCTTCAGAGCACAACCGTGCGCCTTTGTAAGCTTTAAGCAGTGCCTTGTCAGCGCTTTTTCCCTTTGGCTTTGGGCGAGCCGTTCCCTCCGCTCCATTCTGGCTCCAACGCTTCTGCCTCCTCCACCACTTGTGTGGGAGCTTCCCTCAGGCCTAACTTCGTCAGGAACTCCGGCCCCTCTGTGGGATCCCTCATTGTGATGGCCCTCCCGTTCCTCGCCACCAGCAACCCGAACAGGAAGGTCCATCTGTAACGCACATTTTGGTCGCGTAGGACCTTCGTTATGGGGAACAGGTTGTGGCGTCTGAGTAGCGTGGCCAGGAGAGGTCTTGAAAAATGAGCATTTTATTACCCTCATATTCCACAGCTGGTAGGGGCCGTGTTTGCCGCAGTATAGCTTCTTTGTTGGTGAAGAAGTGCAGCCTTACTATGATGTCGCGCGGCTGCTCATTCTGCACTGGGCGCGAACGGAGGGCTCTGTGGCACCGGTCAAGGGTTAGGGCGTCCTTGCTGAAGTCGGGGAGCAGGGACTCCAGCCATTTTGTGATGTACTTTGTGCAGTCCCCTACCTCTTCAGAGACCCCCCGGATCCGGAGATTGTTCCGTCTATCGCGTCCTCTTGTCTCTCCCGCAGCTCATCAATTTGCCGCTGTAGGTCCCCAGTTTTCTTGTCGGGTTTTCCTCTGCAATATAACAAATATACGCCCGTTCCTCTGTTGTTCGACTGCTAAAACTCTGACTCAGGCCCTCATTCTCTCCCGTCTTGATTACTGTAACCTCCTGCTGTCTGGCCTTCCTGCCTCTCACCTGTCTCCCCTACAATCTATCCTAAATGCTGCTGCCAGAATCACTCTACTCTTTCCTAGATCTGTCTCAGCGTCTCCCCTCCTGAAATCCCTCTCCTGGCTTCCGATCAAATCCCGCATCTCACACTCCATTCTTCTCCTCACTTTTAAAGCTTTACATTCTTCTGCCCCTCCTTACATCTCATCCCTAATTTCTCGGTATGTACCATCCAGACTCTTGCGTTCTTCTCAAGGATGTCTTCTTTCTACCCCCTTTGTATCTAAAGCCCTCTCCCGCCTTAAACCTTTTTCACTGACTGCCCCACACCTCTGGAATGCCCTTCCCCTCAGTACCCGACTAGCACCCTCTCTATCCACCTTTAAGACCCACCTTAAGACACACTTGCTTAAAGAAGCATATGAATAGCACTGTGGATATTCTGAACACATGATACATAAAGATTGGCCCCCTGCAGACGCACTTACCAGAATTCCCTCCTACTGTCTCTGTACGTTCTACCTACCTACCAATTAGACTGTAAGCTCCTCGGGGCAGGGACTCCTCTTCCGAAATGTTACTTTTATGTCTAAAGCACTTATTCCCATGATCTGTTATTTATATTATCTGTTATTTATTTGATTACCACATGTATTACTACTGTGAAGCTCTATGTACACTAATGGCGCTATATAAATAAAGACATACAATACAATACAACCACTTTTATAGTTTGATCCTTCTTCTTCTCCAAGTCGTCTGTTCTTGAGCCCAGTTTCACGACGTCTCTCTTTACCTCATTGATTTCTGCCTGCAGGAGTGACTTTAAATGGTTGTACAGTCATTCAAAATCACATCTCCTAACAGGCAGTAACGCTTGATTGCTGGGGCCTTCCTCCTCTCCTTCCAGTTCGGTATCAGTGTCTGGATTCGAGGACGGCGCCATTTCCTCTAAGCCCCCACTCGTGCCAGCTCCTCCGAAATAAGACCTGACATCCGCTGATTTTGGCATTTTTTGGGAGCCTGTTTTTTTCGGGGCCATCCTGGGATGTTTATTTAGGATGCCAGAGTTTTGTGTAGCTAAATTTTTAATTTTCGGGTGTTTTTAATGTGTTCTTTAGTAAGCACGGCACGGAGCTAGACACTTAAGCTACCATTCCCGTGTCCTTCGCGCATGCGCCTCGTGTTCACCTATTTTAAGGAATAAATATATTTTATTATATCTAAGCCTCGTTCAGTTCAACCCAGTATTTGGTTTGTATTATACCCTGTCATAGCTACCGTGACAGTATGGTAATGTATTGGTCCTTTATATGTATGATAATGTATTGGTCCTGTAGATGTATGGTAATGTATTGGTCCTGTATATATATTATATGGTAATGTATTGGTACTGTAGATGTATGGTAATGTATTGGTCCTGTAGATGTATGGTAATGTATTGGTCCTGTAGATTTATGGTAATGTATTGGTCCTGTATATGTATGGTAATGTATTGGTCCTGTAGATGTATGGTAATGTATTGGTCCTGTATATGTATGGTAATGTATTTGTCCTGTAGATGTATGGTAATGTATTGGTCCTATATATGTATGGTAATGTATTTGTCCTGTAGATGTATGTTAATGTATTGGTCCTGTATATGTATGGTAATGTATTGGTCCTGTAGATGTATGTTAATGTATTGGTCCTGTATATGTATGGTAATGTATTGGTCCTGTAGATGTATGGTAATGTATTGGTCCTGTAGATGTATGGTAATGTATTAGTCCTGTAGATGTATGGTAATGTATTGGTCCTGTATATGTATTATATGGTAATGTATTGGTCCTTTATATGCATTATATGGTAATGTATGGTCCTGTAGATGTATGGTAATGTATTGGTCCTGTTGATGTATGGTAATGTATTTGTCCTGTAGATGTATGTTAATGTATTGGTCCTGTAGATGTATGGTAATGCATTGGTCCTTTAGATGTATGGTAATGTATTAGTCCTGTAGATGTATGGTAATGTATTGGTCCTGTTTATGTATGGTAATGTATTTGTCCTGTAGATGTATGTTAATGTATTGGTCCTGTAGATGTATGGTAATGCATTGGTCCTTTAGATGTATGTTAATGTATTAGTCCTGTAGATGTATGGTATTGTATTTGTCCTGTAGATGTATGGTAATGTATTAGTCCTGTAGATGTATGGTAATGTATTGGTCCTGTATATGTATGGTAATGTATTAGTCCTGTATATGTATGGTAATGTATTGGTCCTGTAGATGTATGGTAATGCATTGGTCCTTTAGATGTATGTTAATGTATTAGTCCTGTAGATGTATGGTATTGTATTTGTCCTGTAGATGTATGGTAATGTATTAGTCCTGTAGATGTATGGTAATGTATTGGTCCTGTATATGTATGGTAATGTATTAGTCCTGTATATGTATGGTAATGTATTGGTCCTGTAGATGTATGGTAATGCATTGGTCCTTTAGATGTATGGTAATGTATTAGTCCTGTAGATGTATGGTATTGTATTTGTCCTGTATATGTATGGTAATGTATTGGTCCTGTAGATGTATGGTAATGTTTTGGTCCTGTAGATGTATGGTAATGTATTAGTCCTGTAGATGTATGGTAATGTATTGGTCCTGTATATGTATTATATGGTAATGTATTGGTCCTTTATATGCATTATATGGTAATGTATGGTCCTGTAGATGTATGGTAATGTATTGGTCCTGTTGATGTATGGTAATGTATTTGTCCTGTAGATGTATGTTAATGTATTGGTCCTGTAGATGTATGGTAATGAATTGGTCCTTTAGATGTATGGTAATGTATTAGTCCTGTAGATGTATGGTAATGTATTGGTCCTGTTTATGTATGGTAATGTATTTGTCCTGTATATGTATGGTAATGTATTGGTCCTGTAGATGTATGGTAATGTATTGGTACTGTAGATGTATGTTAATGTATTGGTCCTGTAGATGTATGGTAATGCATTGGTCCTTTAAATGTATGGTAATGTATTAGTCCTGTAGATGTATGGTAATGTATTGGTCCTGTATATGTATGGTAATGTATTAGTCCTGTATATGTATGGTAATGTATTGGTCCTGTAGATGTATGGTAATGCATTGGTCCTTTAGATGTATGGTAATGTATTAGTCCTGTAGATGTATGGTATTGTATTTGTCCTGTAGATGTATGGTAATGTATTGGTACTGTAGATGTATGTTAATGTATTGGTCCTGTAGATGTATGGTAATGTATTGGTCCTGTATATGTATGGTAATGTGCTGGTCCTGTATAAGTATGGTAATGTACTGGTCCTGTAGATGTATGGTAATGATTTGGTCCTGTAGATGTACGGTAATGTGTTGGACCTGTACCATTACATTATGGTAATGTATTGGTCCTGTATATGTATGGTAATGTGTTGGTCCTGTATATGTATGGTAATGTATTGGTCCTGTAGATGTATGGTAATGTATTGGTCCTGTATATGTATGGTAATGTATTGGTACTGTAGATGTATGTAATGTATTGGTCCTGTAGATGTATGGTAATGTATTGGTCCTGTAGATGTATGGTAATGTATTGGTCCTGTATATGTATGGTAATATATTGGTCCTGTATATGTAAGGTAATGTATTGGTCCTGTAGATGTATGGTAATGTATTGGTCCTGTAGATGTATGGTAATGTATTGGTCCTGTATATGTATGGTAATGTATTGGTACTCTAGATGTATGTTAATGTATTGGTCCTGTAGATGTATGGTAATGTATTTGTCCTGTAGATATATGGTAATGTGTTGGTCCTGTAGATGTATGGTAATGTATTGGTCCTGTATATGTATGGTAATGTATTGGTCCTGTAGATATATGGTAATGTATTGGTCCTGTAGATGTATGGTAATGTATTAGTCCTGTAGATGTACGGTAATGTATTGGTCCTGTAGATGTATGGTAATGTATGGTCCTGTAGATGTATGGTAATGTATTGGTCCTGTAGATGTATGGTAATGTATGGTCCTGTATATGTATGGTAATGTATTGGTCCTGTAGATATATGGTAATGTATTGGTCCTGTAGATGTATGGTAATGTATTAGTCCTGTAGATGTACGGTAATGTATTGGTCCTGTAGATGTATGGTAATGTATGGTCCTGTAGATGTATGATAATGTATTGGTCCTGTAGATGTATGGTAATGTATTGTTCCTGTATATGTATGGTAATGTATTGGTCCTGTAGATATATGGTAATGTATTGGTCCTGTAGATGTGTGGTAATGTATTGGTCCTGTAGATATATGGTAATGTATTGGTCCTGTAGATGTATGGTAATGTATTGGTCCTGTATATGTACGGTAATGTATTGGTCCTGTATATGTACGGTAATGTATTGGTCCTGTATATGTATGGTAATGTATTAGTCCTGTATATGAATGGTAATGTATTAGTCCTGTAGATATATGGTAATGTATTGGTCCTGTAGA